>NC_079452.1:19401080-19481080 GCF_903798145.1 Danio aesculapii
TTTTTGCTTCTCTTGATTTTTCCTCATTTTTAAATGTGTATTTAATATTTTTCTATCACATATATATTTGCGTGTACTAGTTTTTGGACAGTTATCATAAGTAATTTTGTTGGATTAGCTCCAGATTTGGCTTCAGTACTGACTAATCTAATATATATGCACAAATATAATATTGTATAGCTTCTTACTCAAAATATGAATTTAAAAGTGAGATTTGTGAGGGGTGTACTCGTATATGCTGAGCACTGTATATAGCTCAAACAATCATATTCGTTTTTTTTTTCCCCAAGTAGTTTTTCCCCTTCACAGTAGGGACTTTCCATTGACTATTTTTATCTATTTCTCTCCACACACAGCTAATAATACTATCTACACCACTCCTATGGTATCAGATTTTCTTGCAGTAATTGTTTAAGCTTTCATTATGATATACAGTCAGAAAAAAGTACTGATTTAAAAACTACTTATTTAAAATGAGCAGAATCAACACATTTCTTGAGGATTTTTGGGACAACTTAATTGTTTTATGTTCATTCCGCTTCAATTTGTAGAAACAATTAAGTTAACTTAATCGATTTGTGTTGGAACAGCATTTTGTAGCATTTTTAATATAGTGCATGGTATTATCACCCAAAATTAAATAATCTGATTATTTTAATGAACTAGAGTTATCAAATAGAAATTTAATAAACAACAGACCTATACATATCATTCTTAAACAATTATTCCTACACATTATAGGGCATATTAACATATTTGTTTGAAAATAAATAGCATTCTTACATTTAAATGATGAACAAATAATTAGAATTATACAATATTATTCACTGAATTGAATGGAAATTCCCACAATAACAATATCACACTTGTTCATGATCATGTATAATACATTTCATTATCAAATATCAGCCCATGTCGATAAACTGCAGTGAATATGTTTATTCAGCTTATGAAATACAATGCACCTGATTGTATATTTTATTGTTGTTTGGTCTCCATTTTGAAGTTAAGCCTGGTGTTATTGCCTCTATGAACCGTAAGGTAAGATGTTTCATGAACAAAAAGACATTAATGGGATTTCTGATGTTTCATTCAGTCACTGAATGTACAGTTCTGCTCCTTTGATGTAAGATCACCCCCTACTGTTTACACGAATTATCAAAGCATTCTGTAGATTGGTTAAAATATTTATATATGTTAAAATATATCTGTTTAGAGGTCACAGACAAGACTGCAAAATGAAAAACAAGTGATTTTATATAGATATAAAATTTTTAAATGCAAAGTTTCTAAGGATTAAAAAATATAATAAAATGTCCAAATATAATCTTTTGTAATCATTCAAAATAATAGATATATTTAAGCAAAAGATGAAACAAATGTATCCTCACTTTGTACTACATAATTAAAATTTAAGTTACTATTAAAAAAAAAAATAATAATATATTTATATATATATATATATATATATATATATATATATATATATATATATATATATATATATATATATATATATATATATATATATATACATACATACATACATACATACATACATACATGCAGTAGAAGTCAGAATTATTAGCCCCCCTGTTTAATTTTTCCCCCTATTTCTAATTAATGTAGAAAAGATTTCTTCAACACATTTCTAAACATAATAGTTTTAATAACTAATTTCTAATAACTGATTTATTTTATCTTTGCCATGATGACAGTAAATAATATCTGACTAGATATTTTTCAAGATACTAGTATTCAGCTTAAAGTGACATTTAAAGGTTTAACTAGGTTAATTAGGTTAACTAGGCAGGTTAGGGTAATTAGGCAAGTTATTGAATAACGATGGTTTGTTCAGTAGACTATCGAAAAAAAAAATAGCTTAAAGGGGCTAATAATTTTGACAAAATGTTTAAAAAATGAAAAACTGAAAAATTATTATCTGAAATACTGTGAAAAATTCCTTGCTCTTTTAAGCATCGTTTGGGAAATATTTAAAAGGGAAAAAAATTGGGGCTTATAATTCTGACTTCAACTATATATATATATATATATATATATATTACAAACTGGGTTTAAATGGGTGAAACCTAAATAGGAGGAAAAACATAGTAATAATAATAATATAGTGTTTTGGAAATGCATTGTTTCAAATGTTTCAAATGGTCTGCACTGTAAAAAATATCCATAAATTAACAAATTTCCACATTTTGTTCATGTCTTTACCATCATTATTATTATTATTATTATTATTATTATTAACAATATTAATATTATTATTATTATTTTATTTTATTTTTCCCCAGTGTTGGGTTGCAGCTGGAAGGGCTGCGTAAAACATGCTGGATAAGTTGGCGGTTCATTCTTAATACATTGATTAATACAGGGCCTAAGCCGAAAAAAAAAATTAATGAATGAATTATTGTTATCATTATTGCAACGTTTTTGCAATCTTGACTTTTTTTGACATTTTTAATAGTTTGAAATTATATATTGACTGTATTGTTGTTACAGGCAGCATACAATACAAAAAGGGATGGACATGGTCAGCAACAATAATCAGGTAGGCTGTGCCATTGACACAATGCTTAATTGGTACTAATGGGCCCAAAGTGTGCCATGAAAATATTCCCCATACCATTACACCACCACCACCAGCCTGAACTGTTCATACATGGCAGGATGGATCCATGCTTTCATGTTGATAACACCAAATTCTGACCCGACCATCCAAATGTCACAGCAGAAATCGTAATCCATCAGACCAGGCAACGTTTTTCCAGTCTTCTATTGTCCAGTTTTGGTGAGTCTGTGTGAATTGTAGCCTCAGTTTCCTGTTCTTAGCTGACAGGAGTGGCACCCGGTGTGGTCTTCTGCTGCTGTAGACCATCTGCCTCCAGGTTGGATGTGTTGTGCGTACAGAGATGCTCTTCTGCAGACCTCGGTTGTAACGAGTGGCTATTTGAATTACTGTTGTCTTTCTATCAGCTGGAACCAGTCTGGCCATTCTCCTCTGGCCTCTGGCATCAACAAGGCATTTGCGCCCACAGAACTGCCACTCACTGGATATTTTTTCTTTTCGGACCCCTCTATATAAACCCTAGAGATGGTTGTGCGTGAAAATCCCAGTAGATCAGCAGTTTCTGAAATACTCAGACCAGCACGTCTGGCACCAACAACCATGCCACATTCAAAGTCACTTAAATCACCTTTCTTCCCCATTCTAATGCTCGGTTTGAACTGCAGCAGATTATCTTGACCATGTCCACATGCCTAAATGCATTAACCTGCTGCCATGTGGCTGGCTGATTAGAAATAAGCGTTAACAAGCAATTAAACAGGTGTACCTAATAAAGTGGCCAGTAAGTATATATTATTATTTATTACATAATATATTGTTCCAAACTACAAATAATAAAATAATAGTCACTTTGATAAAATGCACAGTTGAATTTTTGTCATCAAAAGTCGACAGAGTAGAGATCAACATCCCATAATGCAGTTCGCAACTGTAAATAAACAGAAAACGTCTGTAAATCACAAATATGCAACCTGTTTATTAACTGATCTTTTTTGCAGTCTGTATTTATACCTGACATTTTTCTCTCTCTCTTTGTTTTCTTTATATTAGTTACACCAGTGACCTTCTTTAATGCAAAATAAAACAGCTACGCTTAATAATACTCTTTATGTTCACATTTATTTTAACTTGTAGTCAAAGCAAGCTAAATATAATAACACATTGGAATGAACGAAGCAGGAATTGTGAATTTCCATCTGCTGTGATGTTTTGGCCTGCAGTCGCAGTAGACAAAACAGTGTGAGAGTCACAGGCTTCAGTGTAAAACAAACTGTGCCTAGGTAACTGTGTGCTACTGTTTTCAGATAGCACTGCTGCTGTAAAGACCCCTAGGATCAGTGAAGCCAATCCCTATAAACCTGCATTACACTGGGAAAGATCTGACACTGCAATATTTAGTTTTTCTGAGACATATATAAATACAATATTACAAGATGACTTTAATACAATTATGTGGAAAGAATTCATAGTTGTAGATTAGTCTCTTAATTTAATTCAACTAAAATGTTTTGGGATTAGGGTTTGGTCGTTAGACAATGCCATCGATTACGATGCTGAGCCAACATTGCGATCCTCCGCCCTGCCCTCGTCGCAGCAGCAACCCGCTCTCGAAAAATACACACTCAGGCCCCGTTTACACTAATACGTCTTAGTTTTTAAATGGCATTTTTATAATATATACTGCAGAAAACACACATCACGTGACCACACACTCACACACACTCTTTCATGCGCACTAGCATATGTGCATGTCTGAGCTCCAGGCAGTCAGCGGGTGCTTTGAGCACAAAACCCCAGAGAGCAGTGCACGTCGGACAGTTTATCAAGGATGTACGCTGGATCGCGTCTCACTATAGTTGTTAAAGGTGATATTTAATTAATCTTGTCTCTATCTAACGACTCTTCGGTCTTTTGAATCTATCAGGTAATGTGTCACAGTGTCAGTACACTGCTTCGACCTTTCGCTTTAATGCTTGTACTTGGTAATTTTAGCAAAAACCTCAGATACTGTTGGTTGGTTCCTGTTGGTTGTGCAGCTTTTTTACCAATCAAGTTTGTGGACGCCATTATAACGACACAGATCACTCTGCCTATTCATGCCAGAGTCGGATTGACAGGTGGTAATTTGTGTGTAACTCATCTTTATTTATTTATGATTTGGTTATGGGTAAAACAGACCATGCGGGTCATGTAGTTGCGGTAGGCTACAAATAATTAATTCCTTATGAATTAATTATTCATAAATAATTAATTCACCGCCGCCTATGACGATGATGCCATCGTCTATCGCAATGTTTCACATTGGACATCGTACGATGCCAAATTGGTCGACATCACCCAACCCTAATTGGGATGACTTGTCAAGTAGCCAAAGCATTACACATTACATAAACAATGAATAAAATAGTATAGTGATTTCATAATATTTACATAAATGCATAAAGAAAAACAATTAGAAATCTGCTAAATACATATTGTACACTACAAAGACTCAAATAATTATTAAAAATATAAGAAAAAATGAAATATATATTAAAATAAAGAAAATGCACAACTGTTCACTCGTTCATTCGTTTTCCCTCAGCTTAGTTGCTTATTTATAAAGTGTCACCACAGTGGAATGAACCGCCAACTATTAATATGTTTTTTACACAGTGAATGCCCTTCCAACTGCAACCCGGTACTGGGAAACACCCATACACTCTCACATTCACACATGCTCTCATACAATATGGCCAATTTTGTTTACCCAATGCACCTATAGTGCATGTGTTTGGACTGTGGGGGAAACCGGAGCGCCCAGAGGAAACCAACGCCAACACTGGGAGAACATGCAGACACAAAAATGCCAACTGGCAAAGCCGGGACTCGAACCAGCGACCTTCTTGCTGTGAAGCGACAGCATTATCAGCATTATACACCATGTCGCCCAGACATTTATATGGTTTTTAATAATATGTCTTACTTCTGTCCACTGGCTGACTCTCTGTGTTAATGACAGGCTAATACTGTACATATTGTGCCGCTGTTGATATCAAACTTGAGTTCTCTCCCAGGATATCAATAGCAGCAAAATATGTATTCGCCTGTCCCAAACACAGAGTCTTCTCTCTCTCTCTCCGCTGATGGGCAAGTAGTTGCTGCTGGCAGGACTCACGCCGAGGCTCTCCTAAATCTCGTCCCCTGTCGGTGGCAGGCTCCGTCGGCGTGGCGTCGCGTGACATTCTTTCCCACAGGCAGGCACATAGTTGCAGCCTGTCCTCATGCGCGAGGGCCTGGGATCCGCCAACAGGCGCGGGTCACTTCAAAGCTCGGCAAACCCACAGCTGCAGCCTGTCGGCCCTGCTGCCCCGCTCCAGTTTGTAATCAATATTAAAGGATTGACCCCGAAGGCATCTCTGCCGCTGTTCACACTCCACGGCCCTCCCTGAGCAGGACCACAATGAGTCTCCGCTCAAGATCACTTCAGTTTTCTCCATCAGTTTTCCCCTTTATCAGACACGACATCGGGACGCTCATTATCGCTCACCTTCACAGGGTGTGAAAAAGGCATCCATGTTATACGCGACCACAAAACTAGCAATGTGTCATTTTTTATTTCGATTATATGATCATCTAAAAGGCGAATAAACAATCTTTCCATTAATGAATGGTGTGTAAGATATGATATTTAGACGAGACTACAGTTGAAGTCAGAATTATTTGCCCTCCTGTGACTTCAAATATTTCCTAAATGATGTTTAACAGAGGAAGAAATATTTCACAGGGAAATGGAGGCAACTTGAACGGTTTGTGAGCACAATTAAGTGCACACAGCATGCTATATCATCTGATAATTGTAGGAAATAATCCCAAAAGGCAATTGACTGTGTAAAGAAACATTACCAAAACAAAAATATGATGAATATGCCGAGCTCAGCGGCTAACTAGCCGGAGTCAGCTGAGGTGACGAGACAGCGATCAGCAAGACCTAGCTGTCACTCAAGTAGCCACGCCCTTAAATATGCAGACTTAATATAACTTAATCAAAATTAAACAGATGAGTTATAAAAAAATTCACCCCCTCACAGTTGTCATGAAGAGTAATCATAGCTATATACACCAAAACCATCTTTTGTACCAGGCTGTAAACAGTTTTTATCAGGTGTAAAAATGGCCAATTTCCCATTGCCAGCCCCCCATGGCGAGTCGATGAATTGCAGTTTTAGTTACTTCCGTATTGGCTTCCCGTGGGCTTATATTTCTGAGCTAATTATTATACACCAACCTGTGAGATCTCTTCGCTCTAAGGATCGTCTCTATCTGCAAGTTCCACGATCATGCTTAAAATGTCGAGGTGATAGAGCTTTCTCAGTAGCAGCTTCAAGACTCTGGAACGATCTTCCACTCTCCTTAAGAACAGCTCCAACTTTTGAGTCTTTTCAGAGGTCACTGAAAACACACTCATTTTCTTTAGCTTTTAATCATGTGATGCGAGTTTCTGTATTTTGGTTTTTGTGTATATTTGCATGCGTTTTATGTACAGCACTTTGGTACCATTGTGGTTTGTTGAAAGTGCTATAGAAATAAATTGAGTTGAGTTGAGTTGAGTTGAGTTGAGTTGAGTTGAGTTGAGTTGAGTTGAGTCGGGAGAGCGGGAGGTTGCCGCTTGGCTTTAATCTACAGCCTGGTCAAACATTTCATGTGCGAATGTAGTCAGATTCTAGTTCAGTTCTGATGATGAAATCCCAAACACGCACTCAGATGGTGATGCCAGAAATGCATTAATCACTGCAATAAAAAACTTAAAATATTTCCTTGCTTAAAGCCAAATCCAATTGATGAATTATTTGGCCATATTCAGTGTCTTAGTGAACTTTCAGAACACTTTGTGAAGACGGGAATGTCTGGTCAGCCTTTATTTTGGGTCACTGTGAACTTTCCAGCACAAAGTTATAGCAGCTGGCTTCAGTGGTTAGCTTGTTAGCCTTTCTGTGATGAAAGGGGAATTTACAGATCCAATTTACAGACTATATTAAGCCTGAAGAAATGTGATCTGCTCTTATTAAACACATTACGCTACCGTTGCAGCCAGTGCATTCATGCATACTCATACTGTAGAACACACCATTGGCGATTTTATTATTTTTATTATTATTATTTTTCCTGTTACAGTCCGGGATATATACAAACATTAAGTTTCTCGAGGCACATTTATTTAGGCCTGCATAACCTGTGATGCAAACCACCTGGATTAGCATTGCTGTTCTTGCTGTAGGCGGCACAGTAAATTTGTCAATACTCTGATACTTGGCACGTCTGCCACAGCAAGCCTGACTCATTCATAACAACAGGCGTGTTTTGATTACAGAACTCTGCTTTCTGAATAACAATCATTAGCATGCCGCACTCCTGTCAAACCCATCAACAAATTAGCCAGCTGGCATATGTAATATCTAGGATGCTATAGGTTATTAAGCTACAGGCTATAGTTTATTTCCTTTTTACATTAGAGTTAAAGGCATCGGATTGATGTAACATCCTTCAGCCACTAAAACAACAGCGGGTGTGAAATGACAGCTGCCCAGCCATTCTCTTTTCCAGGTGTGCTGCAGTTGTAACTCTGATAACCATTCATTAAATATTCCGTTATCCAGAGGGAATGCGGACTGTGTGGTGATTATCCCACAAACAGCATGTTACTGGTTTGACACCTCACTTTTGTGTGGATTTCTAGCTAATGATGCTGGTGGTGTGTCCATTGACCTTATTTCTTAGTAGAACACTGTTATACTGACATTATAAAATGACAAGAGCAACACCAAAGGGCATGTCTAAAGGTATGGTTCACCAAACATGGTATATACTCACCCTTGTGTATCTTTTTACTTAGCCATTCCATATGTTAAATATGAAAACAAGCATTATTAAAGAACCCAACATCAACGTCATTCCAACCATTCCACTTTCCAACGCAACCTAAAAACAACTAAATATCAACGTCCAATCATGTTACAGCTTTGATGTTGTGTGGATATTACCAATATGATTTCACTTATATGACTTTCTTTTTTCTGTTTAACACCTGAGATCAGTCTCTTTTCTCTTACCCATTCCATATGATAAATATGAAACAATAAGCATTATTAACGTAGTCGTTCAGTTTGAACTGGTTATTTATCTGGTTTGACACCTCACTTTTGTGTGGATTTCTAGCTAATGATGCTAGTGGTGTGTCCATTGACCTTATTTCTTTGTAGAACACTGTCATACTGACATTATAAAATGACAAGAGCAACACCAAAGGGCAAGTCTAAAGGGATAGTTCACCAAACATGATATATACTCACCCTTGTGTATCTTTTTACTTAGCCATTCCATATGTAAATATGAAAACAAGCATTATTAAAGAACCCAACATCAACGTCATTCCAACCATTCCACTTTCCAACGCAACCTAAAAACAACTAAATATCAACGTCCAATGATGTTATAGCTTGATGTTGTGTGGATATTACCAATATGATTTTACTTATATGACTTTCTTTTTTCTGTTTAACACCTGAGATCAGTCTCTTTTTACTTACCCATTCCATATGATAAATGTGAAACAATAAGCATTATTAACGTAGTCGTTCAGTTTGAACTGGTTATTTATCTGGTTTGACTCCTCACTTTTGTGTGGATTTGGCTCACGGTTCAGCTAATGATGCTTATGGTGTGTAGGTTGACCTTATCAATGAGTAGAACACAGTTATACTGACATTATCAAATTACAAGGGCAACATCAAAGGACATGTCTAAAGGGGTATTTCACCAAAAAATGAAAATTAACTTGCTATAAACTCACCCTTGTGTAGTTTTTGGGGACTTTTAGGAATTTATTTTTTCTGTTCAACACCTGAGATCAGTCTCTTTTTAATTACCCGTTCCATATGTTAAATATGAAAACAATATGAATAATTATAGTAGTCTTTAGTAGTAAACGCTTCTTGAAAGTATTTAAAAGTACTTGAAATTCAGACATATGGATTCAAGGCCTGGAAAGTATTTAAAAACAAACACAGGTCCTTGAAAGTGCTAGAATTAAATTTGAAAATAAAATGTTTATGGTTTTATTTCAAAAATTGTGCAAAAAAGGACAAATTCTTAAATTAAAAATCTTACATTTAAATCTTGTGCAATAACACTGACAAAGGATGCACATTTTATCAATATTTAAAGAAACCGAATTTGAATATCACCAGTTCTTTGAACATGAATTTTTTAAATGGTCAACATTTTTGACAATTACCCTGACATTTTTAATATAAATAATTATTCTACAAAAAAATAATAAATCTAATTATTCTCTTTATTCTCTAATTCCACCTGGGGATACTTATCCCGAGGCCCTCAGACCACGCAGCGCCACTGATTCAATCCAAGACCAGCGACGAGATGATCCCAAGGTATCCATAATCCTGGACCAGGCCGTATCCTGAGCAGCTGCTGTGGTGGTCATGGAGGAGTGGAGAGCATGAGACGGATTCCTGGTCGTGCTCATCTGAGCTTGGTTCTATCAAGGTTTTTTTTTCTTCACTTTCGCCAATTGGTGAAGTTTTTTCCTTGCCGCTGTCACCACTAGCTTGCATGGTTTGGGATCTGTAGAGCTGCGCATCGATGGATTTGCTCTTCAGTGTTTGGACTCTCAGTTGTGATTATTAAACCACACTGAACTGGGCTAAACTAAACTTAAACACTTAAAACTGAACTGACACTGTTCCAATTTACTATGATCTTCTATGTGAAGCTGCTTTGACACAATCTACATTGTAGTAGCGCTATACAAATAAAGGTGAATTGAATTGTAAATATTAAGTGTAAGTGAAATGATAAGTACAGTAAGGACTTTCATGGCGCTGTTACAAAGGTAATTGTTTTAAAATTAATGGTGCTTTAAAAAGTGAATCTGCGGTTCATGAATATGTGTGTGCCCAGTAATTAGTAAGTTGTAGTTATTAGTAATTAGTAGTAGTTATTAAAGTTTGAGGGCGTCACGGTGGCACAGTGATGGGTCAGTTGGCATTTCCGTGTGGAGTTTACATGTGTTGCAGCTGGAAGGGCATCCGCTACATAAAACATGTGCTGGATAAGTAAGCGGTTCATTCCGCTGTGGCGACCCCTGATTAATAAAGGAACTAAGCTGAAGAGAAAATGAATGTATTAAAGTTTAAACTGCAATAGAAAATTCTGGTTTTCCAAGTTAAGTGCTTGAAATTCAGTGCCAAGACTAAACTGTGTTCCTAACAAGGTTTAAGTCACAAGGTAATTCAAATGAAAAAGCTTTGTCTTTGGTTGAACAAAGAACAATCTATACCCTAAGCGCTTGGGTAAAGATTGGGTTAAAATAAGTTACAATAACACAATTCAAATGAGTGGAAATGATTACATTAAGTCACACCAATCAACATGGCCAATGTCAGGATTTTTGTTAAGTTATACATTATACATTTCCTTTTGTTATTTTTACCAGATCCATAATCTCAATCATATAATCCCAGAATATTGTAAGACATATAATGCATGGAATAATTTTGTGATACTTAATTCCGTCTTTTGGAATATACACATTATACAACTGATTAAAATTAATTAATGATTAATATTGATTTGCCTTTATTAATCAGGGGTCGCCACATCGGAATGAACCGCCAATTTATCCATCATATGTTTTACATAGCGGATGCGCTTCCAGCAGCAACCCATCACTGGGAAACACCCATACACACTTATTCACGCATATACATTCAGCCTACCCGATTCACCAATCCCGCATGTATTTGGACTTGTGGGGGAAACTGGAGCACCCGGAGAAAACCCACACGAACATGGGGAGAACATGCAAACTCCACACAGAAATACCAACTGACCCAGCCGAGGCTTGAACCAGCGACCTTCTTGCTTCGAGGCGAACGTGCTACCCACTGCGCTACCATCCAGCCCTAAAATGAACTCATTTTATTTTATTAATTCCACTGATTGGTTTTACATTGTTGAAGTTAACCGAAACACATAGATTTTTTTTACTGGTATTTTAATACGACCAGCAAGCACAGGACATCAACATGACGTCAGATTAACGTTGCACCCAACGTCGTGGGACGTTGCATTTTGTTTAAAAATTTAAATCGGGTTGATGTCAGAACCCAACGCCAACGTCGTTTTAGTTAATTTTAAACGCAACCTAAAAACAACAAAATATCAACGTCCAATGATGTTTCAGTTTGATGTTGTGTGGATATTACCATTACCAATCTGACCTTTATCAGACATTTGATTTTGGTTGCCATACATGACCAAATAAATATCAGTATTTGACATCAATATCACATTGGATTAAGATGTTGGCTCGATTTTGAACTTTGGTCAATGTCCAATACAACCTAAAATCAACCAAATATCAACGTCATTATTGGACCTCAAAATAACATAGTCCTTAGATGCTGGTGACCTTAATCTAACCTAATATTAATGTTGTGTGTCTGCTGGGTGGACTAATAATAATAATAATAGGTTAAAGTTGGTATAGCCTATCTGCTGGGCTAAAGTTGGCTATATGGTTGGTTATAAGTTATATGGGCTAATTTACTCATAAAGGGTCAATATTTATTTTGCATTTCTTATGTCACATGATTTGTTTTATTCATTTATATGAAAATGCTTCTTTGTGGGAGAAAAAAAAGTGGACGTGATTATGAACAGCCACATGATATCCATTGATGGTTCTATGCCAGGCATGGGCAAACTTGATCCTCGAGGGCCGGTGTCCCTGCAGAGGTTTGCTCCAACACCAATCAAACACACCTGAACACCCTAATTAGTGTCTTTAAGATCACTAGGAAGCTACAAGCAGGTGTGTTTGATTAGGGTTGGAGCAAAACTATGCAGGGACACCGGCCCTCCAGGATCGAGTTTGCCCATCCCTGTTCTATGGCATGGGTGTCAAACTCAGTTCCTTTAGTTCCAACCCTGCTCCAACACGCTCTCAAATAAGCCTAAGGGACTCAATTAGTTTGATCAGGTGTGATTAATTAGGGTTGGACCTAAACTGCAGAGCTGCGGCCCTCCAGGAACTGAGTTTGACACCTGTGTTCTATGGTTTACCATAATTATAAAGTTCATCGAGACCAAGGCTAATTTGCGATGCAATTTGGCATGTGTAATCTTGTGCGATGGGAAATCACCTGTGTGCTTATTGCATAAATCCCCTTCATTGTTTCCCATTTGGCATGAACATGACACTGCCTTTAAAGTGTTTGAATTGGCGCAAATTGTTTTAAAGAAGACAACGATGATGGAACATCTGATAAGTTTGTTGGAGGCCGTATCATAGTGACAGTGCATACTCAGCTGTGTTGACTATGCAAACTGTTCTTTGCACAGTCTGTATGCACATCCCAAAGATGCTATCGGTGAGCAGTTATGATTTACCATCTGTGGAGACGGACAGCCTGAACTCCAGATATGTTGCGACACAATCAAAACAATTGACGGAAAAGTCTATTACAGACTGGCAAAGAAAACAAAGAGAGACTCAAATAACAAAGAACTAATGGGAGGAACACACAAGACGATAACAGTCCAAAGCAATTACATGATAGTAGAAATACTTTAACATTATGATTTGAAGGATGAACGTAGATTCGTTTGATTTAGGGATCAAAAAATGATCGTGTGTCATGTGATTTTATTGGGCTGGGAGATCAATGGCATATTGAAATCACAAATGAATTTGCCAGTACCATTATTATTTTCACAATATATAGATTAATCAAACAGTCTATTATAGAGCGGAAATGAACATGACAGCAGCCAGTCAGTAAACCTCACTCATGACTCATGTTCTGCAGGTCTGTGTGAATGAATGACAGTTTCTTCTACTACACAAACTCAAATATAAGTGACGTTCATTGTTTAAGCATCAAGATGAATGTGATTCTGTCTATCTATCTATCTATCTATCTATCTATCTATCTATCTATCTATCTATCTATCTATCTATCTATCTATCTATCTATCTATCTATCTATCTATCTATCTATCTATCTATCTACCTACCTACCTACCTACCTACCTACCTACCTACCTACCTACCTACCTACCTACCTACCTACCTACCTACCTATCTATCTATCTATCTATCTATCTATCTGTCTGTCTGTCTGTCTGTCTGTCTGTCTGTCTGTCTGTCTGTCTGTCTGTCTGTCTGTCTGTCTGTCTGTCTGTCTGTCTGTCTGTCTGTCTGTCTGTCTATCTATCTATCTATCTATCTATCTATCTATCTATCTATCTGTCTGTCTGTCTGTCTGTCTGTCTATCTGTCTATCTGTCTGTTTGTCTGTCTGTCTGTATGTCCGTCCGTCCGTCTGTCTATCCCTCTGTCTGTCTATTCTCCAGTCCATCCATCCATCTATCTATCTATCTATCTATCTATCTATCTATCTATCTATCTATCTATCTATCTATCTATCTATCTATCTGTCTGTCTGTCTGTCTGTCTGTCTGTCTGTCTGTCTGTCTGTCTGTCTGTCTGTCTGTCTGTCTGTCTGTCCGTCCGTCCGTCCGTCCGTCCGTCCGTCCGTCCGTCCGTCCGTCCGTCCGTCCGTCCGTCCGTCCGTCCGTCCGTCTGTCTGTCCTGTCTGTCTACTCTTCAGTTCATCTATCTATCTATCTATCTATCTATCTATCTATCTATCTATCTATCTATCTATCTATCTATCTATCTATCTATCTATCTATCTATCTATCTATCTATCTATCTATCTATCTATCTATCTATCTATCTATCTATCTATCTATCTATCTATCTATCTATCTACCTACCTACCTACCTACCTACCTACCTACCTACCTACCTACCTACCTACCTACCTACCTACCTACCTACCTACCTACCTGTCTGTCTGTCTGTCTGTCTGTCTGTCTGTCTGTCTGTCTGTCTGTCTGTCTGTCTGTCTGTCTGTCTGTCTGTCTGTCTGTCTGTCTGTCTGTCTGTCTGTCTGTCTGTCTATCTATCTATCTATCTATCTATCTATCTATCTATCTATCTGTCTGTCTGTCTGTCTGTCTGTCTATCTGTCTATCTGTCTGTTTGTCTGTCTGTCTGTATGTCCGTCCGTCCGTCTGTCTATCCCTCTGTCTGTCTATTCTCCAGTCCATCCATCCATCTATCTATCTATCTATCTATCTATCTATCTATCTATCTATCTATCTATCTATCTATCTATCTATCTATCTATCTGTCTGTCTGTCTGTCTGTCTGTCTGTCTGTCTGTCTGTCTGTCTGTCTGTCTGTCTGTCTGTCTGTCTGTCCGTCCGTCCGTCCGTCCGTCCGTCCGTCCGTCCGTCCGTCCGTCCGTCCGTCCGTCCGTCCGTCCGTCCGTCCGTCCGTCTGTCTGTCCTGTCTGTCTACTCTTCAGTTCATCTATCTATCTATCTATCTATCTATCTATCTATCTATCTATCTATCTATCTATCTATCTATCTATCTATCTATCTATCTATCTGTCTGTCTGTCTGTCTGTCTGTCTGTCTGTCTGTCTGTCTGTCTGTCTGTCCGTCCGTCCGTCCGTCCGTCCGTCCGTCCGTCCGTCCGTCCGTCCGTCCGTCTATTCTCCAGTCCATCCATCCATTTATCCATCCATTTATCCATCCATCCATCCATCCATTTATCCATCCATCCATCCATCCATTTATCCATCCATCCATCCATCTATCTATTCAGAGGATGCTCTGTACGATTTTTCTGATCTCAAATTTCTCTCACGAGTGCCAATCATGCCTGCTGTTCTAGTGTAAATTCACCAGAGGCTGCTGTCGACTGACTGATAGATCGACTGACCCACCCTTCTCCTTCCCTAAACCTAACCACCAGTGTTTTCAAAAGCAATCCAGAAAAAGAAAAGCCCTCGCTGCAACCGGAAGTCCGCCGATGAGCCACTGGACAAACTGGTAACATCAGAAAAGCCGTCAATATGGAGGTAACGAAAAAGGAACGGCATCATATCGCCCCGTAACATTCGTTTTAAAGGCAAAATGCAGCCATACCTACCTTTGGCTACATAATTTGCGCTCTCCAGAAATATATATAGGGGTACATTTTCAGAATGAGCCTGTGTTGCAAATTGACAGCTCACTATAATCCAAGTATGTCAATGAATGTCGATTTGTGTGCAAGTACTGTATGAGAGTGTTCATGTCACAAATATCCCACAAAGACAAACAGCGATCATTGCCTCATTTCTATTGTTAATTTATTTATTTTTGGTGTCTACATGATTGATTGCTTTCTTGACTTGGGGCAGCAAGTGTTAGACATAATTATACAGCAGCAACAAATCATGGAAAGTGAGATACTCTCTCCCTCTAAACACATGCGAAGGGGACTTACAGGGGAAAGATGCCACGGGTGGTTCAGTGGTCCCTGCTGCACACCAACTCACACACTTAACAAGCTCCTTCGCCTTGACCCTCCGTCAAACACACACACACACACACACTGCCAGAATGATATCAGCGTTAGCATTCGGTAATGTGGTGTGTAATTCAATCAAGACTTTGTGTAAGCTATTCTTTGAAGCCAGGGTGGTATAAATACTCACACACACACATTACGCTGGTATCACTTTTACTGAGTTACAGCCGCCAAAGCTCTGAGTCATTTTATAATTTTAAATAAACAGTTATGACGGCTTTTACTAGATGCATTACACAGTCGTGCTGTTATACAGAGTAATTCAGTTCACCTCAGCAAGAATTTATGACCCGGTTACAGTTTGTTGAACAAAAAGAACTAAAGGGAGACTTTTTCATATGTTCTTCTTGTCAGCTTGTGTATAGCATCGTAATTACAGTAAAAGTTTCAACGTGAACAATAAGCAAATGAGTCAAAATTTAAGACAGCGACCACACAAAAATAATATGTAACTTTATAGAAGTTGAACCTGACAAAACTCAACTTTTAATATGATATCTAATTAAATTCAAGGCGTCACGGTGGCGCAGTGGGCGACCTCACAGCTAAAAGGTCGCTGGTTCAAGCCTCGGCTGGGTCAGTTGGCGTTTCTGTGTTCTCACTGTGATTGTATGGGTTTCCTCCTGGTGCTCCGGTTTCCACAACAGTCCAACGACATGTGGTATAGGTGAATTGGGTAAGCTAAATTGTCTGTAGTGTATGAGTATGAATTAGTGTGTATGGATGCTTCCCAGTGATGGGTTGCAGCTGGAAGGGCATCCGCTGCGTAAAACATGTGCTGGATAAGTTGGCGGTTCATTCTGTTGTGGAGATTAATTAAGTTTTAAAAAGAAAAACGATTAAATAATCACAAAACGATTGAAAACTTGCCCCTACCGGACATTTGTGACCACAAAACTAGTCACAAGTGTCAATTCTCAAAATTGAATAAATTAGCATTTACTTAATGCTTGATATTTAATTAACGATTCAATACCTGGAAGGTGGTACGGTGGCTTAGTGGTTAGCACTGTTGCCTTACAGCAAGAAGGTTGCTGGTTTGAGTCCCAGCTGGGTCAGTTGGCATTTCTGTGTGGAGTTTGCATGTTGTCCCTATGCTGGCGTGGGTTCCTCCGGGTGCTCCGGTTTCCCCCACAATACAAATGTGGTATTGTTAAAATGAATAAACTAAATTATCCGTAGTGTATGTGTGTGAATGACGGTGTATGGGTGTTTCCCAGTACTGGGTTGCAGCTGGAAGGCCATCCACTGTGGCGACCCCCCCGTAGTGGCTTAAGCTTAACTGGACCCTCACGGAGTTTGTGCCGCCCTTTTGCGGATGAAAGTGAAGAGCTTGGGGTTGGGGGTGGAAGTGTCTCTATGTCGCACCTAGCAAGATGCCATTCGGAAGTTAAGGGGCGGGGGGGTGATTGGGGGGATGTCGCAGACAAAAGTGATGAGCGGGTGGGGGGTGGTGATAGTTGGCGGAAAAAAGTGAATGGAGGAAGGGCGTGGGGGTGGTGGTTGGTGGGTAGGGGAGTGTCTTTATGCCACCCCTAGCAAGATGCCGGAGTTCGTGTTGCCCTTTCGAGGACAAAAGTGAAGAGAGGGGGGCCACTGGTGAAGTTGTCTGTTTAAACTGATTCGTAATGCGTATCACTAATCACAGATAAAGTTTTGATATATTTGCAATAGGAAAGTGACCAAAATGTCTTCATGGATTATAGTCTTTACATAATATACTAATGATTTTTGATAATAAAATCTTAAAAGAAAAATCAATAACTTTGACCCATACAATGTATTTTGGCTATTGCCAAAAAATATACCCATGCAACATAAGACATAAGGGTCACATTTAAGAAAAAACTCAAGCCTTGAGCTAAGTTTACTTACTCCAAGGGCCATTTATATTGAAGTTGATATTTAGCTGCACCGTGTTGATGTTTCGTTACTTTTAATTTTTACAAGGTGGGTCATTCGCCCAATGTTCAACCCCTAACCTGGATGACCAGGACATACATACATACACTATGGACAATTTAGCTTACCCAATTCAGCTAACGCATGTCTTTGTACTTGTGGAGGAAACTGGAACACCCGGAGGCCAACACGGGGAGAACATGCAAACTCCACACAGAAACTGACTCAGTTGGGGCTCGAACCAGCGGACTTCTTGCTGTGAGGTGACAGCGCCACCCACTGCACCACCATGCTACCCTGAGCTAAGTTTACAGTGCAAAAATCAACACTGGCTCACTGTAAGCTACATAAGTATACATTTCTGGACAGCGTGAATTATGTAGCCAGAGCTGTGTCTGGGTACATTTCGCCTTTAAAACGAAAGTTACGGGGCGGTATGACACCACAGACATCACGCTACCGTATGGACCGCTTTCCTGCTGTTACCAGTTTGCCCAGTAGATCGCCATGTACGTCTTGGTACCAGAAATCAGGTAAAACAAAAGCAAAATGCAAAAAATAAACAAGTAAATAACGGAGTGAGAATGTGGTCAAATCTGAAAACGTGGTAAAAATCAGGTAGCTAAGGGTTTCTCTGTATTGCTTTTGAAAACACTGTCGGTGGGGTTTAGGGAAGGGGGTGACTGGGTCAATTTGTGCTTTTGAAAACACTATTGGTTGGATTTAGGGAAGGATAAGGGTGGGGGGGGGATGTATCGGTCGGTCGGTCGTTTGGTCAGTCAATTGACAGTGGACTCTGGAGGATTTACGTGAGAACAGCAGGAGCGAACGACACTCGCGAGAGAAATTTGAGATCTGAAAAAGCGTACACATCGGCTTCTAGCTCCTGGGATATATTTCACGATCTCCAGAAATGTATATAGGGGTACGTTTTAATAACGAGCCTGCATTTTCAAAAATAGTTACTGAAATACATCCTTTGTAATGTTTTTCTAGATGTGACGACTTGCCCCAGTCTCTCATAATTAGTAGAGTTTCATAACTGTATTTTTAGTAGAGCACATTAAAATATCACAAACAAATGATGCTGAAAGTACAGTTTGCATCACTGGAGTATTTATAATCTGAAGCTCAGCCCAAAATCGGCTTGATGCGCATTAGCACATGCTGTCCTTGTACTATTGTTAATCTGGTGGCGCTCATGTGACTAATACAGTTGTTCGGCAAAGCATTCAAAGTGATAAAAACTCAGGCGTCGTTTTATGAGCTGAAGCCTGACAGAACTTGATAAATATTTCCACTATAAAAAAACACACTGGAACAGGAAGAGTTATGCTACAACACACTAATGTTTTATTTCTCAAGTAATCCGAACCTGCCAAAAATATCATGGGCTGGATCCGTGAGACACGCCAAAACCACACAATGCAAATTGCTCGAGACTCTAAAAGTAAATCTTCCGCTTTAACAATGAAGTACATTGATTGGCTGTATAAATCATATTTACTTTAGGAATATCACATGAGATCTTGCTTTAACTGTGACTGTGGGCCTCAGGCTGTATACCGCAATATATTCAGAAGTCATTTGGGATAGTTGAGTAAACAAGAAGTTGAACTTATAATTTAGACACAATATTTACTGTTGCTTTGTCTGGTTTTATTCAGCACACACATTTAAGAAACTTTTATTCTAGCCAAAAGAAAACAAATAAGATTTTCGCCAGAAGAAAAAATATCATAGGAAATACTGTGAAAATTTCCTTGCTCTGTTAAATATCATTTGTAAAATATATATTTGTAATATATAAAAAAATCACAGCAGGGCAGGTAATATTGACTTCAAATTTCATATATTTCAGCTAATTTAGAAGCGCTTCGGTTTCTATTATTCCAACGCTGCCGTTGAGTGGAAACGTGCTGCACCACATGACTGTGCTTACTTCACAATTGTCTTTAGGAAAGTCTGCTTTTAATGTCCCTCTAATTAAGACATAAATCAAAGTCGCTCCATCAGCAGAGCCTAAGAAGCCCCTCGGCCTGAGCAACAGCTGCCGTTGCCCCCCTTTAACCCCAAGAAATCGCTTCAGACGCCATGCATCTGAATACCATTAAAGCCTATACGCCGTGTGCCCGCTCTTTGACTTAATTACTTTGACCGCTGCTTCAGTCAGAGACCATCATCTCGTCATTGATCCAAACACTTATTCTCCACCAGGGACTACTCGGATGAGCTTTGGCCTGCTAAGACAGAGGGGTTTGGGTATCAAGGAGAGCAGGACAATAGCAACAACTGCAGTCTAATTTAGACACTTGTTTACCGTCAGGCTGTAACAGGAGAGCACAATGGGACGGTGGTCAGGGAGCTATTGTTTTTCAGGCTAATTGGGCATCTGGAGTGCTAAAAGAGGCGGCCGATCCTGTGAAAGAAACCCGTACATGTTCATGGCATTCGGGAGCGTAGAGTGGCAAACATCCCAGCGGAGTTTAACCACAGGCAAAAACGTGGAGCCGGGCCGACAGTTGTTTTGTGCTGTCAGAGAGCTTTAAGAGATGGTCCGCTTAAGCTTTATTGGTATTGCCAATTTAGCTTGTCCTGTGTGAGATATTACGCACAGAAGCCTGCGGGGATGATGGACGGAGAGGCTGGTTAAACAGAGTCTTCACAGAGAGAATCGCAAACATTTGTTTCATTACCGTGCCTGTATGCTAGTACCGCTTAGCATGCGTAAACTGAGGCTCTTAATTGGTCTATTTTGGAACAAAAGATTTTAGATAACGACAGCATCATTAATCATGCCCTGTAGAGAATTATTAGAAAAACATTGAAAGCTGTACCTTTAAATTCAATTATTCATGCGAAATAAAATGAGAAATAGCAACATGTCTGCACAACATAGCAAAACTAATAAAGATAACCAAAATCACTGATCAGTTAACCTACAATGAATATGAACAAGAGATTTCAGACAAAAAGAGCATACACAACACAATATTTATTCATCATCAGACAGATAGACAGATAGTTAGACATCCACCCATACATCCATCTATCCAACCATCTATCTATCCATCCACCCACCCACTCATCCATCCACCCACCCATCCATTCACCCATCCATCTATCCACCCATCCACCCACCCATCCATTCACCCATCCATCTATCTATCCATCCATCCACCCACCGTTTTATCCATCCATCCATCCATCTATCCATCCATTCATCCATCCATCCATCCATCCATCCATCCATCCATCCATCCATCCATCCATCCATCATCCATCCACCCACCAATCTATCCATCCATCCACCCATCCATCCATCCACCCATCCACCCATCCATCCATCATCCATATATCCATCCATCCATACACCCACCCACACAGCCATCCACCCACACAGCCATCCATCCACCCATCCATCCATCAATCCACTCAGCCATCCATTCACTCATTCACCTACCAATCCATCCACCTTTCCATCCATCCATCCACCCATTCATTCATCCACTCATCCATCCATCCATCCATCCATCCATCCATCCATCCATCCACCCATCCATTTATCCCTCCATCCATCCATGCATCCATCCATCCACCCATCCATCCATCCATCCATCCATCATTCAACCATTCATCCATCCATCCATCCACCCACTCAGCCATTCATCCACCCACCCATCCATCCACCCATTCATCCATCCATCCACCCTCTCATCCATCCATCCATCCATCCATCTATTCACCCATTCACCAACCAACCTATCCTTTCATCCAACCATCCATCCACCCATCCATCCATCCATCCATCCACCCATCTATCCATTTATCCATCCACCCATCCATCCATCCATCCACCCATTCATCCATCCACCATTCCATCCACCCATCCATCCATCCATTCATCCATATATCCATCCATCCATCCATCCATCCATCCACCCAGGACAGTGACATGGTCATGCAAAACATGGTCCAGATAGATAGATAGATAGATAGATAGATAGATGGATGGATGGATGGATGGATGGATGGATGGATGGATGGATGGATGGATGGATGGATGGATGGATGGATGGATGGATGGATGGATAGATAGATAGATGGATGAACTGAAGAATAGACAGACAGACAGACAGACAGACAGATAGATAGATAGATAGATAGATAGATAGATAGATAGATAGATAGATAGATAGATAGATAGATAGATAGATAGATAGACTGGAGGATAGATAGATAGATAGATAGATAGATAGATAGATAGATAGATAGATAGATAGATAGATAGATAGATAGATAGATAGATAGATAGATAGATAGATAGATAGATAGATAGATAGATAGATAGATAGATAGATAGATAGATAGATAGATAGATAGATAGATAGACTGGAGAATAGACAAACAGATAGATAGATAGATAGATAGATAGATAGATAGATAGATAGATAGATAGATAGATAGATAGATAGATAGATAGATAGATAGATAGATAGATAGATAGATAGATAGATAGATAGATAGATAGATAAATAGACTGGAGAATAGACAAACAGATAGATAGATAGATAGATAGATAGATAGATAGATAGATAGATAGATAGATAGATAGATAGATAGATAGATAGATAGATAGATAGATAGATAGACTGGAGGATAGATAGATAGATAGATAGATAGATAGATAGATAGATAGATAGATAGATAGATAGATAGATAGATAGATAGATAGATAGATAGATAGATAGATAGATAGATAGATAGATGGATGGATGGATGGATGGATGGATGGATGGATGGATGGATGGATGGATGGATGGCTGGATGGATGGATGGATGGACGGACGGATGGATGGATGGATGGACGGGTGGATGGATGGGTGGATAAACGAATGGGTGGATGGATAGATGGATTGGTGGGTGGCTTGGTTGGTGAGTGGGTGAATGGATGGATGGATAGGTGGATGGATTGGTAGGTAAATGAGTGAATGGATGGATGAGTGGGTGGATGGATGGATGGATGAATAAATGGGTGGATGATGGATGGGTGGGTTGGTGGGTGGATAGATGGATGGATATATGGATGATGGATGGATGGGTGGATGGGTGGATGGATGAATGAATGGGTGGATGGATGGATTGATGGATGGATGGATGGATGGATGGATAGATTGGTGAGTGGATGGATGATGGATGGATGGATGGATGGATGGATGGATGGATGGATGGATAGATAGATAGATAGATTTAAAATAAATAAAAGACATGACTCAATCAATGCCATTGATCTTTACACACAACCTTTACAATAATGTTTGTTCTGGCCGGCCATCAGTCCTCTCACTTTCTGCTAATACATCAAGCTTCCAGGCTGTTGATGGATATTTTCAACACATGTAACAGCCCTGTGTGGCAGAGAAAGCAAAAGTTACATCGAAGTGGTTCTGGAAACAAGCTCTAAGCTCTTGGCATTAACTCTTGAACTCTGACAGGTGGAGTCTCTGTCTCTGGAGCAGCCCTGCATCGCTGCTCTGGGGGAAAATATTATGCTTTCTGGAGGTTGAGTTTTGAGGGGATCGAGGCAGCAGCCTGTGGGGTCAGAGGAACATGTGCCAGGGTGTGAAGGCCGTGCGTCTCCTTTCTTCAAACTCCCAGACAGCGAGATGATCCGCCGGGACAAATAACAAGGCAGCTGTCATTCTGTTAGCAGCACCACACTTATCACAAATAATTGGAAAATGGCGCTTAGAAAATTTGGAGGAAAAGTTGAATAACCTAATAAAAATTTCCAGAGCAATGCACGTATATGTATTGTATAACCGTTATTTATTTATTTATTTATTTATTTATTTATTTATTTATTTATTTATTTATTTATTCATTTATTTATTTATTTATATTTATATTTATTATTAAATATAAAACAGAATAAAATGATTTAGATTAATATTATAATTTCTAAAAAGCTTATTTATTAAAGCTTATTTATTAAGCTAGTTTTATTATTTTTTAGTTTCTACAATTTCATTTATTTATAATTTTGTTTATTTATTTATTATTTATTTATTTTAATTATAATTTTATTTTGTTATTTATTTATAATTTTATTTATTCTTTTTTTTTCTTTGATACAATAGTTTATTTATTTATTTACATAATTATTTATATAGTTATATATACTATAATTATTTTTTCCCATTTTAATACATTATTTTTATTATTACTTTACTGTCATTGTTGGCCCCACAAAGAACATTTATAGCAGCTTTCTAATGCAAAAATGAATGAATGAATAAATAAAAGTAAAACAAATTCTCCATAGAGAGAAAAAAATGACATAATATAATATCTGACATAATATCTAAGCATAAAGCAATTTTTTTTTCTGTATTAATGATCTCATTTACTTACATTTATTTCTTAAATTATTTAAATTAGCATTAATCTATTTATTAAAATTACAGCCAAGCACAAACTTACACAAATAATTGAAAAATGGCGCTTAGAAAATTTGGAGAAAAATAAATTTGAATAACCTGATAAAAATTTCCAACAAAGCAGTATATGTATTGGATAAACTTTATTTATTTATTTAAACATTTAAAAATATGTAAATAACAGTATACATTTTTTAGATCAATATTATAATCTCCTTTATTTAACAGCTAGTTTTATTATTTTTTAATTTTTTCAATAATTTTAAATATTTTTTATTACTTATTATACTTATTATATTCATTTATTTATAATTTTTATTTAATTTTAATTAAAATTTTTTTTCTTTGATGACAATGGTAATAAAACATCTTAATTAATATGTATAATCCAGCTTATTTGTTTACACATAAACCTTGTTTATTCTATGAAAACCTACATAAATATGTAGAATTTTTAAATGGAAACTAATTATTTTTTAATTTCATTCATTCCTTCCACAGTTGCAATTAGCAGAACAGAACCATAAAAATATGACAATGGAAATAATTTATTTAGATTAATATGATAATTTCCAGTCTTATTTATTTAATTTGTTATTTTATATTTATTTAATTTTAAAAATTTTGACAGTGGTATTAATATAAATAAGATAATAATTTCCAGTTTTTAAAAAAGCTAATATTTATTATTTAATTATTATTAAATATTCCTTCATTCATTTGTTTATTCCTTCATTTATTTTAACAGGAATTTGTACACTATGATAATTTTTTTCCCATTTTAATTAATTATTGTTTATTATTACTTTATTGCCATCATTGGCTCCATAAATAGAATCTTTCTAATGCAAAAATGA
Organism: Danio aesculapii; assembly: GCF_903798145.1. Classification (NCBI taxonomy): domain Eukaryota; kingdom Metazoa; phylum Chordata; class Actinopteri; order Cypriniformes; family Danionidae; genus Danio; species Danio aesculapii. The sequence goes on from NC_079452.1 coordinate 19,426,356, forward strand.
ATGAATGAATGAATGAATGAATGAATGAATGAATGAATGAAATTTTCCATAGCGAGCCAAAATGATTTACAAGATAATATCTTAGAATAAAGCTATCATTTAATTTTTGTTTTTTAATTATGTATTATTTATTTAATATATTTTATTATATTTTATATTTAAAAAATATTTTATATTTTATTTTATTATTTATAATAATATTATATATTATAAATTATTCAAACTAATATTTATTTATTTATTTATTAATATTGCAAACAGCCAACCACAAGCTGGCCACTATATATTTTCAAACGAGTCGAATTTAGCCTACAGATTGAATGGGCCTGTAATACATGTGAAAACTATTGTTCGCATGCCAAAGGGATGTTCTTTGAAGTACAAATGCATATGATATATCTGATGTTATTTTTTGACCATGCAAAAGCGATGGCGAGTCCGTGTACGCAAATGCTCCAGAGGGACCTGCCGCAGATCTGATGGTAATCGGTGCTTGTTTTCAGGAGGTCAGTTGCAGTTCTTGGACTCTGCTGGTTTGGGCAGGTGCTCGATCACTGCGTCCCCAGTGCGGGCTGCAATCCCCAGAATGCGACTGTGTGGCGTCTGCTGGGTCGCTCTCCCAACTGATCTCAGCACAGCAGCTACAGCTGAAGTCAGAGTTATTAGCCCTCCTGAATTATTAGCCCCCTCCCCAATTTCTGTTTAACGGAGAGCAGATTTTTTCAACACATTTCTAAACATAATAGCTTTAATAGCTGATTTCTTTTATCTTTGCCATTGTGACAGTATATAATATTTTACTAGAGGGTTTTCAAGACACTAGTATTCAGGTTTGAAGGCTTAAGGAGCCCCTATTATGGGTTTTTGAAAATGAGCTTCAATGCTGTGTGTAACACAGCTCTAAGTAAATGAAAACATCCGGCTCAGGTTTAAATCTGAAAGTGCACCGCCATTAAAACTATTGATTCTTTAATGAAATAGTCGACTTAGAGTCGAATAAAAGAATCGAGTTGGGTTCGGATCTTTTATTTGACCGCATCGATGTCGATACAGTAAATCACCAAATGTAGTACCAGAGCCGGTAAAATGTGAACACGCATTTGACTGTGTTGCCAGACGTACGTTAATTATCATATTTGTACGATGATTTCAACCTCTGTACGATCATTCATTCATTCATTTTCTTTTCGGCTTAGTCCCTTTATTAATCTGGGGTCACCACAGCGGAATGAACCGCCAATTTATCCAGCATGTTTTTACGCAGCGGATGACCTTCCCGCAACCCATCTCTGGGAAACATCCATACACACTCATTCACACTCATACACTACGGACAATTTAGCCTTCCCAATTCACCTGTACCACATGGGGGAAACCGGAGCACCCGGAGGAAACCCACGTGAATGCAGGGAGAACATGCAAAATCCACACAGACACGCTAACTGACCCAGCCGAGGCTCGAACCAGCGACCTTCTTGCTTTGAGGCAATAGCAGTACCTACTGCGCCACTGCGTCGCGATGTAAGATCAATAATAAAAAAAACTATAATGTACGATAATTTCAGAATTTTACGACATTTAAAATGAATTTCATTGTCATCTTAGAGCTTCTATACTTATTGATCGAGCTGCATCTTTTGTCTACTGTGAGAACGTGGAGTAGACACGTTTTCAATCTCATCTTACCTTACATTTTCTCAACCAATCAACGTGAAGAATGGCCGTGCTTAAGTCAGTCACTTTCAGGTTGAGGTTGATTGTTTAAGCAATAAAGTTTTAAAAAGTAGTGCTGAAAAGGAAGGTGAGAAGGAAAGGGTAGTTTGCCCTTGATGTTCTCGTTTTTCCCTACTCAAATGCGTGCAAACGTGCAAACGTGTTTTTCCAAAGTTAATCTCATCAAAACAAAGCCATGAAATCGGCTCATTTCAGATCTTCTGAATGGGCTCGTGCACACCTCAGAGTGTGTTTAAAATTCAGGAGAGTGCACTGCTTTTAAGCCAACCAGCACTATGTTGCGATCCATGACGGCATCCAATTTGTACACCAAAATGAATCCTTCAACATCTGGCAACACATGCAGGACAGTGACTCGGAGGTGGAGTTTGAACCTTGAGGTATGCCTATTTTTTTTTAACGTATTGTGGGAATTTGCACGTTGTGTCAAAATGCTATTTGTCTAGATAATAGCACTGTATGACTCGTGCATGATAATCTTTCTCCAAATACGATGATTCTGAGGTTCTGGTACGATACTTGGACATTTACAATCTGGCAACACTGATTCGACTTTAGAAACTAGCAGAGCGCTGAGGATCACGGGGGATCACGGGACTGATGATGATCGATCACTGACAGATGACGATCACTGACAGATGGAGATTCGGCTGTGGGGAATAAAGGGTTAAAGTTAATTTTCACAACACACCGTATAGCCAACCTAGTGCTGTGTTTTTTGTCATTTTTCAGATTTTTAATACAATAACCTACGCTGCAATGTGGGATTCGCCGGCCGTTTGCTATTAAAGGAAGGAGCAGCAAAGACTATTATGTATGGGACTTTGTCAGACTTTGACAGGGACTTGTCAGTAACTGGTACAGTTCAAATGGACCAGTTTCTTCTTCCTCCGGATCATAACATGTAAGTGTGAATTGTTGCCTCATTTTGTGTAGTTTGCAAAATATGTGTTTAATTGTGTGTTATAAGTTGTAATCGCCCCGCGCGGCTTGTAATCACTTAGGTATTATAGATCAGTGTTTGTACTGCATCTCTCAGGCTGTTCACATATTGTGTCCAAAAACACGTTGAAAACGTGACGTGTGCTTCTTTCTTTACTAATTTAAATGCATTTCTGAACTCGCGATCCTCCAGTCGCGATCCTCACGCTCGGTCAGTTTTCAAAATAGTTCAACTTTTGCCACTGTGCAGATTAACACTGAATGTGTGTCATTATTACTTGGGGTTAGGGTTAAGAGTAGAGTAATATGCTGGTGTTTAACTGCAGTGATTTATTGCATTCCTGCATTGGACATACTTTGTGCTACTTCATAGCCGGGGAGGGCGTTTCTCTCTGTCTCGTGCTGAACCCAGTCAACCAGTCACAACAGACTGGGTCATCAGACCAATCAGCGCAATCTAAAAAATGCTTAATTAATAATATGGACCTTAAAATGGTTTAAAAAACAAAACAAAAGTCTTTTATTCTAACTGAAATAAAACAAATAAGACTTTCTCCAGAAGCAAAAATATTATAGGAAATACTGTGAACATTTCCTTGCTCTGTTAGACATCATTTGGGAAATATTTGAACAAGAAATTCAGGTGGGCGAATAATTTTGACTTCAATTGTATAAAGCGGGAGGTGACCAAATGCTGACCGTTCCCTTGGCAGGGCTCCACCGCAGCTCTACAGAGGGACACAGACAGGGTTCAAGAGTGCACTTTCTGCTGGTGGACCATGAATGGTGATGTCATGGCTCTCAGGTTTTCTCGTAAATGGTTTAGAGTCAGACATTGTGTTTTATAAAGGTGGTAGAACTCATTTTTAAGTCTTTATATTGGACAAAAACAGCAGGTGAGTTGGTACATTGTATACAGAGCAAATAGTTTACTACTATCATGGCTTTACACTCAAAAACTAATATTATTTCTGCTGCTTGTTCAAACTATTTAGTTAAAATGAGCTGAAGCATTACAATTCTTGAGATTTTTTTAACAACTTAATTGTACAATCCACTTAAATATGGAAAAAAAAACGGTGCGTTTTAACTTAATGTATTTGTGTTGGGACGACATGGAGAACTTTTGTGGAACTGCAGCATTTTTTACAGTGGATTAATTAAACGCAAGGTATAGTTGACTCCAAAATTGAGATTTACTTATTATTTACTTAGTGGTTCCAAACGTGTTTGACATTCCCTCTTCTGTTAAACACAAAAGAAGATGTTTTATAAAAAGCAGTAAACCTGTAACCATTGACTTTCATAGTGATGTTTTATAAACAAATTTCGGGAGGAGCATGCGCAGAAGTTTCAGCATTAAATACGTCATTGACAATTATTCTATTATCCAATCAGTTCTTGACTAAACCCCTAGATATACCAAAGCTGTCTTACCTGCAGTATCTTACGACTTTAGCATCCCTCCACCACCCCGTCACCTCACCTCTTAAGCATTATAATCCCGGGGGGAGCGTTCTGGGGCCGGGCTAGATACTTCGCTCGAATCCCAACTCCTCTGTTTCCTGATAAGAGGAATAACTCGAGTTTGGGTGTCTTCCCCGAGCTCAGAGCCCTCTCCCCGGACAGCACGCCAAATACGCTTTATTCTGAAACTATTGCAAGTGTGAACTCATTAAGTATTTGTTTGTCTAACCATGGAAGACTATAGGTTTTCTGCTTTCTTCAAAATGTCTTTTAGCTTTTAACAGAAGAAAGAAAGTCATTAAAGTCAACATTTACATTAATTGATTAATTGTAATGCTGTGCCATGATAAACAACATGTTCTACATGGTGAAATCATGTTAATCTGCTTCCTTTAGGGTAGTTGAAGGAGAAATTAAACTTTTCAGTCAATTAAAGTTTAAAATCTAATAAAAAAATTGCTTCACAAAATGATTCACAGAGTGAAGGGTTTGAAATACCACAGTGTGACAACACCTGCTGGTCAGAACAGTATAAATGCAAGCAAACTTAGATACACACATCTTTTTCGAACCTAAAATTTCATATTTAAAGTATGATATATGACATGCTTTTATTAAATATTTTATACATATAAATTGTTTCTACAATGTGTTTTTTTAATCATGTTTGTATTTTATTAGTTTATGACTTAGCACAACAGATGAGGTGTTTGTTTGATTCAAACATCTACTTTATTGTGGTAAGAAAGGAAAGTTTTTACTCTTTAATGATAGTCAAGTTGCATCGAATGCACCAAAAATAACAGAACAAATGGTTATTCAAGACATTCAAAACTTAACTTTACGGTAAATATGAAGCTATAGCTTATGAGTGAACAGTTCCTTTAACTCTTTCATTTCATGCAGACAGCTACAAAATGTTAATATCACATCTTTTTCGAACCTAATTGAACATTTTATATTGGTATTATAATATATCACATGTTTCCCTGCTGAAAAATCCAGCTTAAACCAGCCTAGGCTGGTTGGTTGGTTTAAGCTGGTCGACCAGCCTGGTTTTAGAGGGGTTTTGGCCATTTCCAGGCTGGTTTCCACCATTTCCAGCCTGGTCTTAGCTGGTCAGGCTGGGTGATGACCAACCAAAACCAGCTATGTCCAGCTTAAACCAGCCTGGTCAGGCTGGATTTAGCTGGTCATTTTCCAGCTTGACCAGCTAAGACCAGGCTGGAAATGGTGGAAAATGGCTGAAAACCAGCCGGGAAATGGTCAAAACCCCTCTAAAACCAGGCTGGTCAACCAGCTAAAACCAGCCAACCAGTCTAGGCTGGTTTAAGCTGGATTTTTCAGCAGGGTCTGTAAGGTGCTATTTTAATATTTTAATTTTATTTGTTTATGGCTTAGATTAAGCATAACAGACGAGGCAATGGTTTGATTTAAAAATCTATTTTAGTGTGGTAAACGATAGTCATTAAAGTTAGCTCTCTTTAATGATATTGTACAAATTAACATATCCCAAAAACAACAGAACAAAATAATAGTTCAAGAAATTCTAATATCATTTATAGTCATGAAGTGGGTAAATATGACGATAGCTAATTGGGTTAACTGTAACTTTAACTCTTTCATTAATGCAGTACAACAACGTTTGGTGTTTTAATAATGTCAACAGAAAAAACAACAACAATTGTACTACTCTTCTAAATATTCCTTCACAATGCATCTCTTTCACTATTCTGTAATTTTCTCTGTCAATTCAAGTCCATTTGTATAGCGCCTTTTACAATAATTATTGTTTCAAAGCAGCTTTAAAAAGGTGCACATTAATTGCATTACAATCAAAATCAGAAAAGTTATTAGTTACCATAACTTTATTAGTTGCTAATTACTTTAATTAACTAGTAGCCTAACAAATAGCCTTTCTCCTCTGTCGTCAAAAAAGATTTATCAGAAAGCTGGTCCGTTGCTGCCATCTATCGGACAAATGTAATAACACACGGAACTAAGCTCTTCACAACACGAGCAGAACTGGAGTGGTTTTGGAGAGTATGGCCTCCTTAAAACTTGCTCACTAGAAACCGATACCTCAAGCTGTTCTTAATAGGATTAAAGTCCGCGCCGATGGACCCATTTGTCATCGCGACACACAGGCTGCGCCATTTGGCCTCTCTCTTTCACTCCCGTCTGGCCTGTTCACTGGAGTGTGTCTTCTGTTATGGAAAAAAAGACTAATTGGCCTACTTATGGCCCACAGGGTAAGTCTGTCATTCAGTGGCCATTGGGAAGTAAAGTTGCTCTCTGTTCGCCATCTTCAGCTGCTCAGAGCGAAGACTCTTGGGCTTTCTTCAGTGTTCTTAAAGACCCTACTGTTTTCTCTTTTCTTTACTTAACTTTTTAGTTGCTTGTACCCGCAATTTAACATTACTAATATAATAACAATAGAAAACTTCATAGAATTTGTAGTTTTTTTAATGGTTATGAATGGAAATTGTCCATGTGGGTTTCTACTGGTATTTTGTTGCTTTATTCTGGTGGCGTGTTAAATTTCGATAAATCCTTCATGGGATATCCATACTGAAAAAACTGCTTGAACCAGCCTAGGCTGGTTGGCTGGTTTTAGCTGGTCGACCAGCCTGGTTTTAGGGAGATTTTGGCCATTTCCAGGCTGGTTTCTGGTAGATAAGATCACATTTCCATGCTTATTGTCAAACGGTCATAAACTAAAATTAAAATTTTTAGTGACGAGCCAGCACTGGCCATTTTAGAATTAATTTCAACTAGCCAACTAGTGTATGTGTGTGTATATGTGTATGAATGAAGAGTTTGGATGCAAAAACCTGTGCCATCTGAAATTTTCATCTTAAATTGTCATTTTTTTCAGGTTGGTGTGTAGTTTCAGTAATTTACCCTTAGTGCACAGAATAGGTTATTTTCATTGCCTTTAAAGTGAACTAACTAAATATAAACATAGGGGCCTGAGAAAAATGCAGGGTTTTTGCATCTGAACTCTTCATGTGTTTGTCTGTGTGTGTGTGTGTGTGTGTGTGTGTGTGTGTGTGTGTGTGTGTATATATATATATATGTGTATGTATGTATGTATGTATGTATGTATGTATGTATGTATATGTGTGTATATATATATATATATATATATATATATATATATATATATATATATATATATGTATGTATATATGTGTATATATATATATATGTATATATGTGTATATATATATATATATATATATATATATATATATATATATATATATATATATATATATATATTTGTAAAAATCATACTTTTTGAAAGTATCATTGACTTTTTGAAACTGAAAATTAATTAATTTAAAAAACAAAACAATTTTTTTATTTATTCAATTTCTTTTAAATCAATAAATCAGTCATTGTTGTGAAAGAGACTTTAAAAAAATAGTAACGTTAAAATTTTCGTAATTTTGTGATTTTGTGCCACCGAATGGACATGGAAACACGTTTTAAAGGGATAATCATATTTATTTGCTCATAATGTAATGTACTCACCTCGGACCGTGCAAGTTGAGACTTTTTTTTTCTTCAGTAGAACCGTAGATCCATGTTAATTGATCATTTAATAAAATAAGTGAGAGTAAGCAAATGATGACAGAATTCTCATTTATGAGTGAACTTTCTGGCGTTCACTTTCCACCGTCTCTGCATATTTATTTCGACAGAAGAAATGAAGCACATAATAACATCACAAAGAATATGTCTGCATCATAAATATCCAAAAAAAACTTCATATATTGTAGCATAGGTCATAAAAGTAAGAGTGGAAGACAAGCCATGACTTTGAAACTGAAAAATGTTTAAAGACATCTCTATACTCTATTTCTTGCATCAGCCGCTGTGAATTATTTTGAGAGTCGAGCATCCACCGAGCAGCATAAACAAGGTTTCTTTGAGGAATAAAGCTCATATATACACCAGTGAGGAGCAAAGGAATTTGGTCATGAAGATGCGATCATTAGTGTATCACATAATATGAAAGTAATCTCATCCGCGCACTCTTCAGTGAACACATATAATTACTATCAACAGATGTGCTGCATTTGCACCTGAGTAGCTTAATTAGAAATGTACACTTCCTGCACCGGCAAATATGCTATTATAGACTAATATATTTATATTTGCTTGCTTCGCTGCATTCATTTAAACCCCGGAGCATAGATGCAATTAAGGCATTGTAAGGACTTTGTAAACAAAACTTTTTTGTGCAAGTGTTATGAGAACAAAACCACTGTATTATTTCTGATGTCGCTAACAAAATATGTTTCCACCGACTATACAGTGCATTCGGAAAGTATTGATAGCGCTTCACTTTTTCCACATTTTTTTTATGGTACAGCCTTATTCCAAAATGGATTAAATTCATTTATTTCCTCATAATTCTACACACAATACCCCATAATGACAAGATTTTTAGAAATTGTTGCAAATTTATTAAGAATAGAAAATCTGAAAAATCACAAGTACATCAGTATTCACAGCCTTTGCTCAATACTTTATTGATGCCACGATTACAGCCTCAAGTCTTTTTGAATATGATGCCACAAGCTTGCCACCCCTGTCTTTGGAAATTTTTCCCCATTCCTCTTTGCAGTACCTCTCAAGCTCTATCAGGTTGGATGCGAAGTGTCGGTGTACAGCCATTTTCAGATCTCTCCAGAGGTGTTCAATAGAATTGAGTTCTGGGCTCTGGCTGAGCCACTTAAGGACATTCACCAAGTTGTTGTGAAGCCACTCCATTGATATTTTAGCGGTGTGCTTTGGGTCATTGTCCTGCTGGAAGATGAACCGTGGCCCCAGTCTGAGGTCAAGAGCACTCTGAAGCAGGTTTTCATTCAGGATGTCTCTGTACATTGCTGCATTCATCTTTCCCTCTATCTTGACTAGTCTTCCAGTTCCTGCTGCTGAAAACATCCCCACAGCATGATGCTGCCACCACATCGCTTCACTGTAGGGATGGTATTAGCCTGGTGATAAGCGGTGCCTGGTTTTCTCTAAGCGTAACGCTTGGCACTCACTCCAATGAGTTCAACTTTAGTCTCATCAGACCAGAGAGTTTAGTTTCTGATGGTCTGAGAGTCCTTCAGATGCCTTTTGGCAGATTCCAGGTGGGAAGTGACTTCCGTCTGGCCACTGTACCATACAGGCCTGATTTGTGGATTGCTGCACAGATGGTTGTCCTTCTGTAAGGTTCTCCTTTCTCTACAGAAAAATGCTGGAGCTCAGACAGAGTGACCATCGGGTTATTGATCACCTCCCTGACTAAGCCTCTTCTCCCCTGATCACTCAGCTTAGATGGCCGGTGAGCTCTAGGAAGAGTCCTGGTGGTTCCAAACATCTTCCACTTACGGATGATGGAGGCCACTGTGCTCATTGGAACGTTCAGAGCAGCAGAAATGTTTCTGTAACCTTCCCCAGCCTTGTGCATCGAGACAATCCTGTCTTGGAGGTCTACAGAAAATTCCTCTGTCTTCATGCTTGGTTTGTGCTTGCAAACCCTGGGACCTTATATAGACAGGTGTATGTCTTTTTCAAATCATGTCCAATCAACTGGATTTACCACAGGTGAACTCCAATGAAGCTGCTGAAACATCTCCAGAATGATCAGTGGAAACAAAATGTACCTGAGCTCGATTTAGAGCTTCACGCCTTCAGCAAAGGCTGTGAATACTGATGTACATGTGATTTTTCCAGCTTTTTTTATTTTTTAATAAATTTTCCTTTACGATAACCTAAAAAAATCTGTAAAATATAATTCAGCTTCAGGATCAAAACACCTAACACAAGGAGCATAAGCCAAAATTTGCATATTTCAACGGTAGATGTTTTAGGGGGATTTCTAAATGTGAAATGTAGTGTTGTGTTGTTTTGGTTGTCCCTGCAACGCTAACTAAGGCTAGCTCTATCTGGATCTTGTTTGATATCTGAAGAGATGAGAAGCGTATCACAAGTTTTTGCGTCTCTTTTAGAGAGTGGTGACAGATTCAACATCACCACGGATATTAAAGCAGTGCTGTTGAGTTCACTGAAACGTCTTGTGAAGTGACATTGAAGCCAACATCAGTCCTGCAGTGAGCGTATAATGAGTTTATCTCCACTTTTTTCTGGAGTTGTTTGCTGCAGTTATGAAAAATACAAGGCACTGCCAATAATAATCCTTCCTCACACTGAAGATTTCTGAACCTTTTCTCAGTGAAAGTTAAATAAATAGTTTACACCGAAATAAATTGGTGATAATTTACTGTCATTCTGCGACATACAAAGACACATGATGGTTTTCATTAGTATCCATCAACTCTCCACAACAGAAAAATAAAACATTTATAGCTTTTATAGCATTTATAGTATTTATTAAGGGCAATGAAATAGCCTACTTTCATGCTAGTTTGTGACCGTATCTAAAATTTCAATGGAATACTATGGATTATACTGTAAAAATACGCAATACATAGGTACTTCTACAATACCACTGCAGTTCATCTAGTACTTTTCCTGCTCCGTGGACAATGGTTTCCAAATGAGGTTTCAGCACTTCAGTTGTATTGTAACTAACTACAGAAATACATCTACAATACTGCAATACATAAACTAAAGTGCACTTTTAATACTTATGTACCTATTGTGTAACATATCACTGTTGGCTCTCTGTTTATTTAATGTTACTTCAGTTGTACTGCAGATTTTACTGCTGTTGTACTGTTCAGTTCACTGCAGTTATTTTTCATTATTTGTTTTTGCAAATAAACTCTTAAAATTCTAATTAGAAAATTACTTGAATAAAAAAAAAACATCCCTGAAAAAAAGTACTAAATATTCTTGGAAGATGTTGAAGAACAAACCCCTTACAGTTCTCACCACACCATTGGCATATTAGACTACTGCAGCACAAGTGCAGTAAAGACAGAGTTTACTTGTTTTTTCTCCAGTTTACTGCAACTTATACTGCTGTTAAACTTTATTGTTCTGTATTGAACTGTGTTTATACTTTTGTAATGCAATTGTACATAATTTTACTGCAGTTATACTTCAGTTTACAGCAGATATTTTTTGTAAGTTCACTTATTCTTTTTTTTTTACAAATATAAATGGATTGAACATAAAACAACAATTGAACAATTTAAGTTGTCTCAAAAACCCTCAAGAACTGTGTTGTTTCAGCTCATTTCAACTAAGTAGTTTGAACAAAGAGCAAACACCATTTTTTGAGTGTATTTGAAGTAACTTAAAAAATAATAATGCTGTAACTGCTGACCCTACAAAAATATTAGGCATATGGTTTTTTTATAGTACTAAATGCAATAGTGTTTTTTTTTACCCATAACCCTGCTGGAAAAAGGCTCGTTGGCTGGTTTTAGCTGGTTGACCAGCCTGGTTTTAGAAGGGTTTTGGCTATTCCAGGCTGGTTTTAGCTGGTTGACCAGCCTGGTTTTAGAGGGGTTTTGGCTATTCCAGGCTGGTTTTAGTTGGTCTGGCTGAGATGACCAGCTAAAACCAGCTTGACCAGCCTAGCCAAGATGGGAGCCCAGACAAAACCAGCTATGGCCAGCTTAAACCAGGCTAGTCAAGCTGGTTTTAGCTGGTTATTCCAGCCTCATCAGCTTAGACCAGGCTGGAAATTGCTGGAAACCAGCCTGGAAATGTCCAAAATTCTTCTAAAAGCAGGCTGGTCGACCAGCTAAAACCAGCCACAGCTTAGGCTGTTTTTGAGCTGTTTTTTCAGCATGGATGTAGGCTATTTAAATTAATCTGTTATCGGTTTGTAGTCTTCAATTAGAATGCTATAATACAACGATAATGTAACTCAATGTACTATAGGCTATTGTACAACAATAACCCTATTTTACTGTACTATAAAGTGTACGAGATTAGCTACACTTTGTCAGTTCGCAATGTAGGCTACTGCAGTATGCTGTACCATTCATTAAAGTATAATATACTGTTTAATTCACTACAGTTATAGTTCAAAAACACTATAGTTTTTTTTAAGTAAATTAATATTATATTTTTCATGTGATTAAGTCTGTCATATTGCAAACAATAAGGTTTAGTCAAAAGCTATACCAATTATGAAAAGTAAATAAAAAATGACACCTTGATGAACGCTTGTTTTTGTTCGTTAACGAGATGAGTGATTGTTTACCCCGTGTTAGCACATGCTCGCTTTATTAACTTGTCTAAATGAACAAATGGGCGCTATTTACCGGTTTGTTTAGTTCAGGCATTTCATTAATTGCTGCAAATGTATTTAAATTAAAAAGAATAGCGAACATCAAATGCAGAAACGCAGCTGTTCCCTGCAAGGCAGTCTAATTACAAACGGTATCACACATCCCTGCAATGTGCCGGGAGACAACAGCGCAATTACATCCGGCGCCGACAGATGGCGGTAAAAGCACACGAGCGCGCCTGGGTTGCACTGAGTAGGTACTAGTTTATGTATTTACGGACTAGAGTCAGGTATGAGAGAATGAGAAGACGGATGAAGCGGGATGTGTAAAACTAACAACACATATCAGTCATTAGTGAGGCTTTTTATTCAAAGGATAGTCATTTTTCTTGTCACATTCCCGGATGGTTCATCAATGGCGGGCACTTAGCAAACAATTTACCTCATATTCACTTGAAATGATGTCTTCTCGTAAATCACCGCGGAGATTAATTTGCATAAGACTCTAAAGTACCGCGTTTACATCGCCATTGTTGGATTTATAAGCGTTTAAAGCGACTGCTTAATGCTTTCAGCGGCAAATAGGAATTTGTTTGTCTTGGTTTTAGGATGAAGGAAGTGCTGAGCTTGAGAAAATGGTTTATTCAATCCAAGTGCCTCTTTTACAGTGTGCTTTCAAGATAAAAGACAGAATAAGAGAGAATGAAAGGGAAAGGAAACAGACAGGAGATAGAAAGAAATGCTTAAGAAAACATTTCTGACAGGCCTTGGTAGTTATTTGCTACGAAACAAGGCGTGTTTTGTTTAGCGATTCTTGCCTCTCTTATTGGATATGCGCCGTGGAGCTACTATGAGCTGCAGCCTTCACATTCTGATTGAAAGGAATTCTTTTCTCCACTTTTCAATTACTGAGCTTGCTGCTCTGAGCGAGAAAAGCTGAACGCCACCGGTACCCCGTCGCCCGCCTGCTGCGTCTCGTGGCGAAGCGACGCTGGCAGAGAGGACGGAATAAAAGAATTCGTCCTACAGAGACTGAATGAGAGATGTCGTGCTAAATGTTTTCCCAGACATCACGCTAATGAGGAGAAGGGATTGATATGGTGGTGTCATACTGTGTAGGTGTTTGTCAAATATGGAGCCTGGCTCTTTAGAATGTTCTGATTGGTCAAATATGTGTGTGTTGTCGATTTTAACAAGGCTGATACTGAAAATGCACACATTTCTACTCTATATCATTCAAAACAACATGAATACAATTAGTTAATAAAAGTACCCACATGACATCTGCGAAAATTGGAAATGAGGATGACCGACACTTGATTATACCATGAGGCCGCAGGAGAGCATCTAAGCAGCCTGACAATGACTGTTTAGATGTTTTGATGACTCCTAAGAGAGTGTTTGAATTGAGATGACGCGTGCAATTCAAATGCCACAAGCAAGTAGAGTTGAACGTTATGATATAGGCATTGCAAAAATACAGTTTCAGGTTTTTTGTAAATGCTATTCTTCTACTTTTCCTTGATTTAAAGATTAATCTTGATGTTTATTTGTTGTAGGTGTAATGGGTTCATAAAATGCTAGGTAAATAGTTTGTTAGTTTACTTAAAACAGTGGCCCACAACAGATACGTGTATTTTTTTTTTCCTTTTATATTTTTATTTTGACAATAGGAACTCGCAGTAAGCTGTAGCAACTGGTTATTTTTTGCGTGGCATTACACAGCCACATCAAAAGCACGTGAAAGACACGAGAGATTCACTTCCCTCCTCATTGCGGGCTCAGTAATAAACTGACAGCTGCGGTGGAAAGACGTAACTTCTTTGTCTCCTCGTGTTTTTGCACAGGTATCAAAAAACAAGATACACTTGTGATTAAACACAGCGATTGATATATGAATGGAATAAATTAAATTTTTATGAAAAATATTGATACCTGTGCAAAAACACGAGATCAAATTGTGTATAAACACTGTAGAAGGTCCTTTTTTATAACTTGATGTAACCTTGCAACTATTTATAGGGGGGTTAAGTGGGTATATGGGGTGGTTGCCCAAGGTGACATTTAAGGGCGTACTCACACGATGTACAGTTGCCTTAAACCGGGCCAAAGCACGCTTATCCCCCTCCCGTCTCCTCCGACGGCCCACACTCGCATTACATTCGGGCCTGGGCACGCTTACGTCATCGATGATGCGCTGGTCAGTAACGCTCTGGCTCGACATAGTGGACATTTCTTTAGTTATATCGTCGTTTAAGTCATTTGATATGTAGTGACACGTTGTCAAATATCTGCCGAACAGATCAGCCACTTTTGACGGTCATAAACAATCATAAAATCCTCGTGCTGCTGGTATTAGGAGGTTTGCTGAAGGTGCGGAGCTGTCGTGCAGTGAGAGGTTTGCGTCTTCAATAAACTACGACAGTTTGCGCTTATTGAACAGTAAGAATGATTAATAAACGCATATGAAACAGTCCCTTAAAAGTCACGTTTCGTTTTCAGTTTTGGGCAAAGCCCAAGTGAACCGTGCTCAGGCACACCTCTTCCAACCGGGCCAGGGCCGGCCAAGTGAATCATGCCTGAGCCCGATTCAGAGCACTCACACTTCTCAAATGATCCGGGAAACGGGCCTGGGCACAGTTCGGATAGCATAGTGTGAGTAGGCCCTAAGCTAGAACCTCCACTAAGGGTACTGATGGGCTATTGTTCTGCTCTGCTATACAGAGAGTATATAGTCAATATTTAAGAATAACACTGCTCATTCCTTGCGGCATACTTAATTACACATGTCTACATCATTACACCTGCGCAGTTTTTCCAGTTTCAGCTTTCAATATGATCAAGATTTTCGACAAGCCCCAGACTCCAATTTGATCAGGATTGAGCTCATGCAGATCGATTCTGTTTGTTTAGATGAAGACATATCAGTCTCATTGAGCTGTCAATGGATTTTTTTTTATCCAATTACTGTTAAGATATGACATAAAATAAAGCAATTAGCAAACCAAATAGCTTTAGCTAGATCTTTTGATTTAGGCCATTTGAGTATATGGTTTTTACTTACAATTATCACCTCTCTGTAAACTCCAAAACATGATTTTGCCAAAGCAAACGACATCATATGCCTGTCTGTTATGTGTTAGGCGATGAAAGATACAGTTTCAAGTTTTTTGGAAATACTATTCTTCTACTATAGTTTACCTTTCCTTGTTTTAAAGATCAATCGTGATGTTTATTTGTTGTAGGCACTGATTATGAGATTTTGAGCACATGGCTTGAAGCTTTGTGGCATATTTAGTTTTGTTGCGTAGTAAAATTGCAGTGAAACATCTACAAATTGGAGTATGAAGAGGTAAATGATGGGACATTGTTCTGCTCCACTTTACAGAGAATGAGTGGACAGTGAATCTTTAAATAACACTGCTCATTCCTTGCAGCATACTTAATTACACATGTCTGCATCATTACACCCGCGTAGCTTTTCCAGTTTCAGCTTTCAATATGATCAAGATTTTAGACAAGCCCCAGATTCCAATTTGATCAGGATTGAGCTCATGCAGATCGATTCTGTTTGTTTAGATGAAAACATTTCAGTCTCATTGAGCTGTCAGTGAGATTATGGATTATTCGGTTGGATGTAAATGTAGCCAGCAACCTGTCAAATGATGTACAGGTTTCATTCAGGCATCATACATGCACATTATGTAGAATTGTATTTTTATAACAGCAGTGAATTTATCATATCTTAAAAAGTGTCTAAATGCAATTTTGGATTGAGACCCAGTGTTGGGACAAATCTGTTCACTGATCACTCAAAAACAATTCTACACTAGGAAAGCAAGCACATATATTGTCTTAAAATTATTATTTTTTAATGGGTACTTTTAGGGGATGTTAACATCGCTGGCCCATATTATGCAAGGCAGGTTTGTGTAGCATTTTTTTATCCAATTGCTGTTAAGAAATGACAAACCAATGGGCAAGCCAAATAGATTTAGCTAAGTCTCTTTTTTACTCACAATTATCACCTCTCTGTAAACTACAAAAACAGGATTTTGCCAAAGCAAATGACATGCATGTCTATTATGCGTTCAGTCAATGTAATTGACAATTTCACAGTGAAAGTTGGGGTATTAAGCTTTGTACAAAACTTCCATAGTGTTTCTATAAAGAGGCATTGTAAACTGGCTTGGCTTGCATAATACAGCATTTTAAATTATTTTCATAAATGAAAGTGAATGAGGATCATTGTGTCACGAAGCTTTAAAAGCACACAACTATTCAGATATAGTCTGTACCTGTGCAAAAAAGGAAACCTCAGTGTGTATCAGCAGGTCTCGCTATTTACTGTATTTATCATTCAGAACGTGAAAGAATGTAAAGTTGGGCTGCATACAAACCATAAACAAAGCAGCAATGAGCTTATCATTTTAAATATGTAATTTCTTCATTCCAGGCAGGTCATGTTATTATGAATATAGTTGCATATTGAAATGCTCAGGTAATATGATAGACAATTAGTCCAATCCTCTTGAATTCTTTGCTCTCTTTCATCGCTTTCGCTGTTATTCCCATGCATTCACTAGACTGAATTGTCGGCTTGGTCTGTCAGGGCCTTAAGTGGCTGATTATGATTTCTACAAAATCATGTTACATATGTTGTTTGAGCTACATCATCATGACCATAAATGTCTGGCTTAGATAGCAGCATAGCATCACAGATACGTGTTTTATTATGCATTATTTAGTAAGAATTTGAGTAGCATGGTGGCTCAGTGGGTAGTAAAATGGCCTCACAGCAATAAGATCCCAGGTTTATGTCGCGGCTTAGCCAGGATTCCTGTTTGTGTGGAATTTGCATGTTGTTCCCGTATCTGCATAGGTTTCGTCAGGGTGAACCAGATTACCCTCAGTCCAAAGAATGCAGTGTATTTGAATTTTACATAGCTAATTGGCTGTAGTGAGTGAATTTGTGAGGCCATGTTTTTGTTATCACATATTTTTCACTCCATTTTGGCCATCCTTTCACTTTAAGATGGCGTTTTAAGGCAACAAAAACAACACAAAAAACACTAAAAAAAAAAAACACTTTCCAAAGGGGATATAATATAAAATTACTGTGAAACCAGACTTTTGAAAATGTCTAATTTAGTGCCTCAAAATAGCAATGCACCAACAAACACACCTCTTTTCCAGACTAGAACACCCATGAGTCCACAAAGTGGCCCAAATGGATTTGCTATTTAAACAACGTGGAGCAAAACATGGTCAGTACCACGTCATGGAAACACGTCTTGCGCCTTTATTGCACCGGGTGTATGATAGGACCTCTTGTGTTACTTCCCTGCAGACACAGGACGTCAACATGACGTCATATCGATGTTGTGGGGATGTTGGATATTGTTTGGAAATTAAAATCGGGTTGATGTCAGAACCCAACTTCAGGCTAACGTCAATGTCCACCATAAAATCAACCTAAAATAAACCAAATACCAATATCTAATCTTGTTACACCTTGACGTTGTGTGGACATTACAATTATGACATCTATCAGATGTTGGATTTTGGTCACTTTCCAACACAACCTAAAATCAACCATCTCAGAGCTGGGGATGTATAAGATAGTGCACTCTCAGTTATGGTTGTGATAGGTAGGGAATCACCAGTAATAAAACCAACACAATCTCACGGCAATTCGTAACTTTTTTTTAGTGGCTAATTCGTACGAATTCGTACGATCTAATTCGTACAATTTAGTACGATTTGCTCATCCTCCAATGACGGTTGGGTTTAGGGGCGGGGTTAGGTGCCACGCCTCCTTTTTAAAATCGTACCATTTCGTACGACTGAACTCGTACGAATTCGTACGAATTAGCCACTAAACTGTCAAAACGTAAAATACTTACGTTTTCTCGTGAGATCAGGCTGAATAAAACATGTGCCACAGTAATTGGTGGATCATTCTGCTGTGGCAACCCCTGATAAATAAGGGAATAAGTCAAAGAACGGTGAATGAGTGAATGGTACGTGTAAAACATTTAATGAAAGTCAAGGACAATTAGACTAGGACATGGACAAATACAACTTATAGTATAGTAAGGCTAAATATATTCAATGATACTATAAATGTAGTAATAATGTAATAATAGCATGTATAATCTAAAATGTTCTCTGCATTTTATCAGACTGATATCCTCAGTTTGGATTTTCTTTGGAAGGTACAGTAGCTGTGCAATAAGTGGGCTAATGTTGAGTTAATGTTTCTGCTGCACTGAAACCTCAGTGGTTATGTGACTTGACAAGGTGATATTGATGCGAATGTTCTCTCTGAAACGGTGTTCATTCTGCTGCTAGAGGAACAGGTGGAACTCAGAAGTATAAATGGGCTTCTCTCTGTACAATAACACATACCAGGCTTAGCTGACTGGTCAATGGATGTACGAATAAAAGTGATTTCAGACCCCAGATGGAAGTCCCCTCTGTCTCCTCACCATCACTGACGGCAAACTGCCATTTCCCACAGACTGTGTGTGATTATGCATGTGTCTTGCTGTCTCTTCTCCATGGCAGCTCCTCACAAATGGCAAGGCTTTGCCGTATTTCCATCTAGAGGGAATGATTTTCAGCTTCAACTTTCTCCAGAAAGTTTCCTCTAAAGTTTTCAGGGTGCTGGGTACAAATGTGGTGTTGAATCTGTCATAATTAGACGCTGCGTAAAACGAATAGTTAACACGACGACACTATTTTAAAAGGATAAATATTTTTCATTTTCATTTTAGAAAGGTTTGATATACACGTGAAGACACTGTTGAAATAATCCCAATTTACATAGATCAATGGCTAAAGAAATATTTCAGATCTGTAGTTGGAGATACTAGGGGTGCTTTCACGCCTAGACTTTTATTTTGGAACCTGGCGCGTTTCCCCAGTTAGCGGGGTTTGTTTGTCATATGTGAATCCAGCAATCGCGCTCTGATCCATGCCAAAAAAAACAGTCAGAGATCGCCTGAATGAGGTGGTCTCGGCTCAATTGAAACGAACTCGAGCGGATCGATTTTAGTGAGAAAGCAATACTATCCAAACCAGGCTATATCACAGTGTATTATAGATATGTAACAGGCATATATATGGCTAGAGATTTATGAGTAGGGCGAGAAGTCTATCCTACTGGTAAATGTGCGTTTCATGTCAAATACGAAAGTGAAAGCATGCTGAACTAATAGTGAGAACTGTTTACCCGTTAAGAAAATTGACCGAACAGCTGTCTTCGTTAATTTGTTACTTCTCTCTATAATGTAAAGCCTATAATGCATATTTCTAGCCAACAGCTATGTATGAGAAAGTCTTACCTCTGATTTATATGTGGTGACTATGTCTGTGGGTGTCAGCATTCAAAATGAGAGCACAGCTTTTCGCTTATGTCTTATTGCTCATTACCATAAATTGAAATAAGGACGCATGATAGCTAAGCGGGACTCTGCAAAGTAAACTGTGAAACTCTGACCAATGTGAGGAGAGTTTACTCGCATGTGACTTACTCTCAGTTTTAGCTATTTTGGTCTGTTTAGAAACTTTGCAGTGTACCGCACCAACAGCAAAGTGCAGCATTGTAACAATTTGTATCCCTGTTTCGGAAAAAAAACAATCGATCTACAGGTGTGAAAGCACCCTAGGTTGCACAGAAATGTTTGCTTGCCTTTAACTTTAGTTTTGGGTGTGAAGTTCAATGTTCTGCTAATTAACAGGTTCCACTATTTGTGGATTTTCGCTTTCAAATTGGATCGTGGGACTTATCTCTATTCGACAACTTTTGATGTTAGAGATGTCATTCGAATGAAAATAATAATGAATAATAAAATGAATTCTGAGTATAGTTTTCACAAAATTCCAGTTTTTTTTTGTTTGCATAGGCAATAGCAGTACTGTTTTCGAAAATGTGTCACAAACTTTGAAGAATTTGGCAAATTAAGTCAATTTTTTATACTACTACAGTGTATTGTATTGTAGATATAACTTTGCTTGTGATCAGACCAGTAGAAATCTTAATCCCGAGGTTGCATAAAACTAGCCAATCAGATGGCAGCTTGATGAATCAAGAAAGGGTGGCACGATGGCTCAGTGGTTAGCACTGTTGCCTCACAGCAAGAAGGTCGCTTCTTTGAGTTCTGAGCCAGTTGGAATTTCTGTGTGGAGTTTGCATGTTCTTACCCTGTTGGTGTGGGTTTCCTCTGGGGCTCCGGTTTCCCTCACAGTTCAAAGACATTCAGTTTAGGTGAATTGGTGGCTTACTATTTTGGCAGCCTATGACTGCTATTTGAGAGCAAACCTAGTCACCCAGAGGGAGAAAATAGAGAAAAACCCTCAGAGGGCATGAAGTTCCTCAAAGGAAGTGAAAATTATACTGCTAATAAACTTCCAAAAGCACTGCTAGAATGACTTTTGGTCCTGACATGGCTTAACTTTGCTTTTTAGCTTTATTTCCTGCGGTATTGTGCCAGTTCCTCAAGATGCCTTTGGCGACCAAGGATATTCTGCAGGTGCTCTTCCTTTTATAGTCTCGCTCTCTCACCAAGACCATAATACTGTAATTTAAGGCTCTCCGGTGAAGTGGTGCACATCCCACACCTTGGCTCCCTTCGCTCTGGATTTCAGCCATATGGAAGGAGGATTGTACGTGGGCCTCTAAATGCACACATTTATAGATTTCAATTTCTGCCACAGTCCTTCAAGAGTCAAAGGTGCCTCCATAAGCTTTTAAAGCGGGAATGGTGTAGAGGACAGGAGCAGCTGTAGACGTCTAATGCCGCTCGGCGGGGACGTTCGGTGACAGACTCCAGACTGCTCTCACTCCGCTGAGCTTCGGACTCGGAGATATAATTATGACAATCTGCCATCTGCTTTGAGCCAAACCGAAGCCTGCATGAGACGCTGCAGTATCACACAGAGGAATAGGGTCTCTAAGTGAAGGATCGTTTTGCACTCTATCAAAGGAAAAGGTGCCAGGAGTATAACTGTGAGATCAGGCAACAAAGGTGAAGAAAGCATCGAGGATTCACAACAGAGAGCAGAGCAAGGTGTTGAAGATGATGGGGAGTTCTGCTGTTGAATGTGTCGGATCAAGACCACACCGGCTTCTCACATGGCTGCTAAAGCTTGATACCAAAACTGCTATGATGAAAATAGTCAAGAAACACATTTTACCGACTTCTTTATAAGTACTGTTGGGGACAGACAGTTTTAACTGTTAATTTAAAAGAATTCTTTCATGGGGTGGCATGGTGGCTCAGTGGTTAGCACTGTGTCTCACAGCAAGAAGGTCGCTGGTTCGTGTCCCGACTGGGCCAGTTGGCATTTCTGTGTAGAGTTTGCATGTTCTCCCTGTGTTGGTGTAGGTTTTTCCCCACAGTCCTCCCACCACAAAGAAATGTGGTAATAGTGAAATTGATCAAAATTGGCCATAGTCTATGAGTGTGAGTGTGCATGGATGTTTCGTAGTACTGGCTTTCAGCTGGAAGAGCCTCCGTTGCGTAAAAAATCCGCTGGAATAATTGGTGGTTCATTTTGCTGTGGCGATCCCTGATTAGTAAGGGACTAAGCTGAAGGAAAATGAATGGATAATTCTTTCGCACAGTAAAATTCACATCTAGTGACCGCTGTTTAAGTAGCATGTAATCTCCATTTCCACATGAGAGTCGTCCGTGACCTCTAAATAGGCCTGAAGAAACAAATATCTTGGCGTACAGAATAAGCAATGACACTCGTATCATTCCAGGTTTACTCTAAAGAGGGATGAAACTAAGGTCGGCATATCATTTAGGTCCTTAAATACAAATTCATCTTTATTAATAATCATATGATATAGAAAGGATATTTGCCAATCCTGGATGATGTACGATGGGTTATTGACCTTATTCATCAGTGCAGATGTGCTCTCATTTTTGCGATTTCTATTTTAGAACTTCCAATTCAGTTGCCTATGGGAAAAATGACTTAAAATAATGAACCCCAGAAAATGGTCAAACTACTTGCTCTACAAACAAGTGTTTGCATGATTATACAGACAAAGTAGAATCATATAATAAGAAAATATCAGTTTGCAACATCACACAGCAGAACAAGCTGTTTTTATCGTCTTAAAATCAATGGAAGTGAATGAGACTGGACGTCTTGAGACAAAGAGATTCAAATGGCTGCGCACGCTCGTGCACAATGAATAAGGTGTATACAGACTTCCAAAATCTAATGGATCATAAAAAATGGTGGTTGATTTGCTGATTTATTATGTTGGTGCAAAATGAGAAAGAAGCAGAAATAAGTTATGTTTTAACAAAAAAGATTGTGGAGATATATTTGTTTTATTTGGACTCGTGAGTCGTGCACTACAAATTGTCTTTGTGAAAAATTCATGATTGAGTTTTTTTAACTTTAAAAGGCTAAATTTGATTGAATTATTAACATTGGTTCTTAAATTAGTAATGCGTCTCTATAACGTTAAAATACCATGTAGTCTTAAAGTATAAACTCAAGCCTTGTTCCAAATTGCATCCTAAGCTTGCTCCGAGTCCACCCCTTTGTGACATTATGCCGCTTTGATTTTAAAATGTCTGCCTGGATACCACCTCACTGTGCATCAAATGCACATAGTGGCATCAAACTCCCACAATAGTGTCAATCTCATTGGATTTAACCATGTAAAAACACACACAATCTGTTGAAGTTCAAACTGAACATCTAAATAAGAATGAAATGTTGTTCTAGTGACTTTGAATATGAAGTGGGTGTTGGTGCCAGACAACTAGTCTCAAAAGTACAACTCGACAATAGATTAAAAGGTAATAAGTCTCTATCACAAACAAAGAAATACAATTCCCAAATGTGAAATAGGTTGTGAATCAAGTTGTTGGAATGGCAACCAACAGTAACTACTGCAAGCAGAATGGAGAAGGCTGATTAGTAACTTTGGTGTAATGTTTGCTACATCAGAGTTCATTTGCCAAACGTGTCTTGCAAGTTACAAATCTACTTCATGTGAGTGTAATTGTTTTATTGCGAATTAAGTACCTTGGCATTCACTCGAATCTTGTGCAATACTTCAAAATGTGGTGATGGAAGCCCAGCCATTGAGTTCACTATACTGAAATGGCCTCCAGATCACAATCCAACAGAATTGTGAGATTTTCAAGAACTACAGTATGCCCTGAAGAATTAAGGACTGTCTTAAGGGTGTATAATTGGTACTGGAAGTGTGAACCTACTAAACCTTGTCCTTGTTATCACAGACTGCCCCTCCTTCTCCTTTTCAGTCTTCTTCATACTGCCTGTTTTGTTGTTGTTTTTTTCTTCTTCTTCAAATGCTGCAGGGTAATGAGGCATGCAGGGTAATTAGTAGCAACAGCAGTCACAACTGCTTCTACTCTTGTCTTCTTTTCACCGACCTGTTATTTATGTGGTCCAAGAGAGGGCACTGGTGACTCATTCAGAGCTTCTTCACCCTCCACAAAGCACAAGACGAGCTCAGGACAGAAGATGATGGAGGTAGGGGGTAGATGTGTTCAGACGCTGAGTGACTGGCATGGAGAGAAAGAGAGGCAGGGGTGCTATCATCGGGCACTAGATTCAAACGTTAGTAGAGAGGGAAAACTCCAGTTGATAAGAACATGATGAAATCTGCCGTAATCTGGGGAAAAAAAAGGGGTGACTCCCCCATCAATACATTGACACGCAAAAACTAGTGATTTTTTTTTTTTGTTTCTTAACCCCGTCAGTAAATATCAAGTATTAAAACCTTTAAGCATATCAAACATGCTTGTAATGGCACACATTTCAAGAAAAGAATCTCGCAAATATTAGATTTTTGCTTTGTTGGAGGGTTAGATATCAGAGTACTCAATGTCTGTCCCTTGAAGCTTTCCATCTTGTGGAACCAGAGGGAAATCTATCCTTAAATTGGCTTATCACACAGAAGGGGGTATATCAAGGCATGGCCTTTCCACCTCCATTCCTGCTGCCAGTTCTGTGGATCTTAACAAGTTCTGCTTTGAATGTAATACTGTTGTCACAATACTTAATTTCCGCACAAGAAATTTTTAAAAACGTCCATTTCCCGCTAACATTTAAGCTAGGGATGGGCGATTAAAATCTGTATCAGTATTTATTAACCAAACACCATTGTTAAAATCAATAAAAAAACAAAAACAAATTCGATATGAAGTGCAATAGTTTTATTCAAATGTGGCTGCTGAGTGTGCTCCTTGGAAGCAATGCCAATACGCTTAGGGCGTAAGTTTGTCATTTCCAATAGAGGCGCAAGACTTGCACGACATGCATATGGGAGCGACACACACATGTTGTTCAAGCGGCACACATGTGACACGTGCGCATTTTCCTGGCGCACCTAGTTGAAAACATCTCAGCTGTTTCTCAATTCCAAGAATGTAGAGAACGTACTAGTGTTCTTCTGAAGACCATTCTTGCCAGGTTACCTCGGAAGAGCGAACTCGGGAGACTGCGAGAACACAGAACGCGTCCTGTGAGAAATTAGATGCTGCGTTCTTCCTGATGGTCACATGACCTTCACGCATTTTTCACGAAAAATGATTTAAACATTACAACATTTATACAACGATTTATTATTTTTTCCCTTTTTAATATTTGTATAACATGCATAAAAACCTTAAAAATATACTTTGCACAATACAAATAGAACAGATTTGAATACAAATTTCAGACAATAAACACCCTTAATGTGTTTATGCCTTTATTAAGATTTTCATGGTGATGTTTACTTTCACCATGTCATTTAGGGAAACCCCCGAAATAAGTTATATCTCTGAACTTTAATAATAAATCTGTTTAAAAATGCTGTGTTTCCCACCTCCTTTAATACGTCGCAATGACTCTTGGGACTTCTCGAGCGAGTTCCATGCTCAAGTCTGCATCGGTGCATCCTCGATGTCAAGAATGCATCTGGGAACTTTCACGCATCCTCCGTTTTTGCGATCATGAGTTTTGGAACTGAACTTTGGCGGTTGATGACGTTACAGGAGAACACGAGGACGCTAGATCACTCTCAATAAGAACCTATATAGAGAAACAGTCCTCAACTTTTCCGAATGCCGTGTGCGAACCATGATTCTTCCAAGTAGAACTAACCAATCTGCTTCACATTTTGCATGGAATATACACATTTCGGCAGACTAATTACCTCAGACAAACACAGCGCATCCAAACACAGCAGTGCATTTACTTTTCTCCATATACTTGTATCTGAGCTGCAGCAATGGTTTGTTCGTTTGTCATTCTCTGAGAAAACGGTTGATGGTTGCCTAATTATAGAAAGACGCAAGGGGAACATGAGCGCAAAGCGCATTGAAAATGGTGAGAGAAACCATGCACTCGTACTTGTCACTTAAGGTGAGAACTACAACACGTGAAAATGAGTATGGTGGCTAGCAGCAGTGAGGAGATTGTAAATAAGAAAGGATGTAAGGATGTCGCCAGAGTGGCTTTTTGGTTTCTTTTCTTGTGCATCCCAGCCACTAGCTCTCCATCTGAACGATTTTTTAGCATAGTGGTAGTGTAGCCAACTTCACAATTTGTAATGTTGCAGTATGTGTTTGAATAATGATGGTTGGTTCCTTTACTTGAAAGCTCAAGCTTTTTTTTCGACAGAGTTTGAGATTTACTGTATCATTATTATTCACACCTTAAAGTTTGCTTTGATTGTTTAGCATTAGCACTTTACCATTGCACACACTCCGTAACACTTTATTCAACAGGTTTAAGAGTATTAACACTTAAGTTTATTTTTATTTTAAAGAGATCAGATACTGTGTTTACATTTTATTACTTCTTTTGACTATTAAAACGATTTACCGATCGGTACTGAAATTCAGTATCACGACAACGCTTGAACCTACTATATTTTATATGCTTTTATTAAAAAGGTTCATGCTCGCCTTTAATCAGTTTTTGTTTTTCTCTCTGGGAATTGGACCCATGGCTGTTTTTTTGCTACAGAAGGTTCAATGATTTATTTCAATGAGCCAAATTAAAAGAGCTCAGTGGTTCTTGTGGATCAGCACAAGATCTCTCACATTACAGCAAATATTGCAATATTGCATGCACATAGTCACCATGAAATCTGACATTCTTTTCTTAATGTCATTTATTTTATTAGTGTTCACAAAAATTTCATCGTTGAATGAAATTAGAGATTTTTTAATGCTCATAGCAAGCTTAAAAAATAGTCTGAATCATTCATATGTTAATGAAAAATGTTTTTAGTTTTTTAACTCATTTAAAATAAAATTCAATAGATCATAAGAAGAAAAGGTAGTGATGGTGCAGTGAGTCACGATGATGAACAAATGAATAAATCTTTAAATGTAAAATCATTGAAAATATCAAGGTTATATTAAGCAGCAAAAAACTTTGACAACTTCCCAGTACTGGGTTGCAGCTGGAAGGGCATCAGCTGCTTAAAACATATGCTGTATAAGTTGGCGGTTCATTCCGCTGAGGGGACCCCTGATGAAGAAAGGGACTAAGCCGAAGGAAAATTAAAAAACTTTGACAACATTGAGAACCATTGTTGCCAATCAATTCATGCACAAGCTTGCTTATACACCACATAAAGTGGGTTCATTCATTCAGTACATGCACGTCACATTGAACGGTCGTGCGAAACTGATGATAAATCCATAGTAATACCTCTCGGAAACTGTAATGAATCTCTGACCACTGTTTGATATCACTGGAAATTCTTAATTCCAAATGGAAAAATGGCAGCGTGAAAGGCTTTTGTTGGTGGAATTGTGCTTCAAGAAAGCCTACTTTTTCTTTCCTCCTCTTAAACCCAATCCTGACAGGCTCAGCCCCAACTGCTTTTGACTGAGCCAGTCATTGAATGTATGTCCGATATGAAATTGTGTGAACACGAACAGCAAAGCCTGTATTTACACCCAACCAGACACTTTCAAATCCTGTTTCATATCCCAGCAGACACCGACTCGTTCTCTCACCTCCAAAAGGGCAGCATGTGGATCAGCGCCGTGGGCTGGTGTTCAGAACGGTGACGGCTTATGACTTTTCAAATCTACATTCTCATTGGCGGATGAGCCTCGGTTTCCCCGTATAACAGACCTCTACATTAACATATGTAGCACCAGCTCTGCTATGGGGGTTAAATCACGCTTTGTTGTTTCTCAGCCAGAGTCTTCTAGATGCCACATGTCACTCTGTCAGCATATCCCATGATTCATTACTCACAAGAAATGAGGCCTGTGTTCTTTCCGTGGTGTGATCAGCATGATGATGGGTTCGGCGTGTGAAGCTGTCGCACAGTCAAACACTTCATGAACTATAAGAGGAAAAAAGTCAGTCGGTTCACCGAGGTTGGGCTGAGATTGAAGTGGAAAGCATTGAACCTTTTCATAATGCTAGAGAATAAATCACCTAATGTGTACTTTCTGAAAATGGAGATGTCAGAGACGAGATCGAGTGGAGAAAATCCCATCTTGCGGATGCAAATGGGAAATACCTGTAAACTCAAAAGCTAGTGAGCTTCCTACTATAGGGCACGTTTTAAGGCATGATGGGAAGGCTTAAAGGACCTATACTTTTTTTTTTTAATTCTTCTGCGATGAAGTCAATATCCACATATCAAATTTCTTTTTCAGTTTTTGATTAGACGTAAAAAAAAAAGTATTTGGAAACACTACTTTAGGGTGTCACGGTGGCGCAGTGGGTAG
Organism: Danio aesculapii; assembly: GCF_903798145.1. Classification (NCBI taxonomy): domain Eukaryota; kingdom Metazoa; phylum Chordata; class Actinopteri; order Cypriniformes; family Danionidae; genus Danio; species Danio aesculapii. Next base: position 19,454,463 of record NC_079452.1, read on the forward strand.
CTCAATCGCCTCACAGCTAGAAGGTCGCTGGTTCACGCCTCAGCTGGGTCAGTTGGCATTTCTGTGTGGAGTTTGCATGTTCTCCCTGTGTTTGCATGGGTTTCCTCCGGGTGCTCCGGTTTCCCCCACAAATCTAAAGACATGCGCTATAGGTAAATTGTCTGTAGTGTATGTGTGCGTGTGTATGGATGTTTCCCAGTGATGGGAATTCGAATGTAATGTATCACACAGCAGAAACGTGCAACATTGGGAATCTAAAAGTGTGTAAAGATAAGAGATGTTCTGAATTTTCAGCCACCAAACATTTATTGTCTGAAAATGTGTTATGACATTTAATGGATCCTTTAATTACTGTGACTTCAGTCATTGTTGGGGTACTGTTTTAAATCAGGAAGCATTAACAACTCGTATTGAAATGTATATCGTTATCGCTCAATATGGAAAATAATTAGCAAGGTTGCATTTTTGCCATATCGCCCAGCCCTCTGCCTTTTACTCAAAGTATACATCTCGAATTACAGAATATGTGTAAAGTTTGTAATTATTTATAAAACCAGCAGATCTGAAATGAGGGAAAAGCGAAGACTGTTTTGTCTGAACTGAAAACTAGCATCTTTCAATTCTGACAGAACTTTATTATTTAACTTGGTTAAATGTATAAGCTATCAGTCTGTTGATAGTACACATAATAGAACTCTTCATATCAAACATGAAAGTCTGCCTTAGGGCTCGGCCGTTAAACGATATTATATCGAATCGCGATAAAATTTATGTCAGTAACAACGATAAACTCTGCACTTTTTTAAAAAAAAGCTCTATATTAATCTAAGAGCCAATCACACAGCAGAAATGTGCAACAATGGGAATCTAAAAGTGTGTTGATATTAGAGATGTTCCGAATTTTCAGCCACCAAAATTTTATTGTCCCAAAATATGTCATGCCATTTAATAGACCCTCTAATTATTGTGGCTTCGGTCATTGTTGATGTACTCTTAAATCTGGAAGATTTAACAACTTTTATTAAAATATCCCAGCAAACAATTTTGTGTTTAATAGATGTGTAATAGACATCTAAATGTAGACAGCTTGGCTAAAACAAGGCTGACAGTGAAAATCGAATAGACATCTAAGAATAGCCCGAAACTAGACTAGTCATCAAGTAGACACTACTACTACTACACTACTATAGGGCACGTTTTAAGGCATGATGGGAAGGCTAAAAGGACCTATACCTTCTTTTTAAAGTTTAAAAAAGCAGCATTGGTTTGGGCTTCTGCGATAGTCAATATCCACATATAAAAATATATAGTGAAAATCGAATAGACATCTAAGAATAGCCCGAAACTATACTAGTCGTCAAATAGACAGATTAGACCAACTTTATATGTGTAGTCATTCATTTCTGTTTATTTGATGACTAGTCTAGTTTTGGCCTATTCTTATACATCTATTAGATTTTCACTGACAGCCCAAATTTAGCTTTGTTTTAGCCAAGATGACCATGTTTAGACGTCTATTAGACATCCTTTAAAAACATAAAATGCTTACTGAGGTATATTGTTATCATTCAATATGGAAAATAATTATCGAGATTGCTTTTTGCCATATCACCCAGCCCTAGTTTGCCTTTACTCACAGTATATATTTCAGATTATGCCACATGTGTAAAGTTAGAAATTATTTATAAAACCAGCAGATCTGAAATAAGGGAAAAGCGAAGACTGTTTGGTCTGAAAACCCGCATCTTTCAATTCTGACAGAACTTGGATGCTCGCTGACGTATTTGAAAGTGTTTCATGTGCAGAAGTGGACTAATAGACTTTTTTGGCATTTATTATTCACGAGAAGACATTTCAATCCTTTGACAACTTCTTTTTTGATTTAAAAGAAGTCTAAACATGAGAGAAACCGTTTCATAAGAACAAAAACACAGTTTTTTTCTGATTAATCAACATGCGTGGATGTCCATTCTCTTAGACATTAAATGAAAGAATAAAGCATTCCAGACCCACATAAGCCTATAAATTATTCTGCATATGAAAAAAACGAAACAAGCAGTACACCCACGCTAAACGTCAAACATAAGGTCCTTTATCATTTCTGTAGCACAGCTCCGATATTTATACTAAACATTAATGACGGTGAAAACAGAACGATCCTCAGGCAGAGGTCTAAAGAGACGCGCTCTCATTTTCTCTCATGCATACACCGTTCCATCCCGCTTGTGACCACAGATCTCTGGCTGTTTCTGTTTATGATGGCCAGCACTCATCTTAAAAACACACACTCCCACACAAATGTCAGCGGGCCAGTGAGCATCTTAATAAAGTGTGCTCCGAAGGGAACATGCATTAATTATTGCTTTCTCAGTAACAACTTCGCATGGTCAATATCTCACTCTCCGTCACCTTAAAACAAACCTCCAATGTGTATTACATGGCTATTAAATTTGAAGTTTTTCCATTCTGTTCAATAGTTTTACATTTGTAACTTAAATTAAATGATTATCAACACTTATTTCTTTATATTTCGTAAAACAACTCCTTGATCTGTGGATAAATATGATAAGTATTGCTACAGAAGCTACATGAAAGTGATTAAACAATGGCATAACTGATTTATTTATTTATCTTTAATGAAGGATTTCCTACCAGGCTTTGAGGGTGCTTGGAGAGATTTGGATTTGTTTGAAATAACAAAACAAAACATAAAATATCTAATTGTGATTAATTTCATGGCTTTTTTCTTTCTCTCAGTTGTTTGTAAGGAAATTATAGATGCAGTGTGTGCAAGTATATGATTTGTTTTTGTGTGGATAAGTTACTGTATTAATACATTTTAAAATATTAGTCTGTTTTTATATGTCTTAAAGAGATTAATCATATTTCTTAGTGACATTTAGTATAATTTGAGCTAATCCTTTTTCAGTTTTTTTTGCTTAGTGGAAGCTTCTTAAAGGGATGTTTCACCCTAAAATGACAATTCTGTCATTATTTACTCATTTCATCATCAACTTAATTCGTTATTTCATTATTTGATGCTTTTGTTCTGGTTGAACCCAAAATAAGATCTATAAAAATGTGGGAAACCTGTAACAATTTACCTCCATAGTTGGAAAAACAAATACTATTGAAGTTAATGGTTACAGGTCTCCAACATTTTTCAATATATATATATATATATATATATATATATATATATATATATATATATATATATATATATATATATATATATATATATATATATATATATATATATATATATATATATATATATATATATATATATATATATATATATATATATTCTGTTGTGTTTAACAAAACGAAAGAAAAAAAAGATTAAATTAAATAAATTAAATAATAATAATAATAAAATAGTAATAAGCTAGTTGTAGTTAGGTTTGTAACAAGTGTATGTTTGAAGTTAGTATTTAAGGCCTATACAATTTATTAATAATTTATTTAGCGGGAAAAAAAAATGTAGCTAGCAATGAGTTATAACCACGCCCACACGGAATCTGCGTGCGCAGATTTTCCGCAGATTTCCACAGATTACCAGCCCTTTAATTCTGTTTATTAACTTGAGTAAATGTGTGTAAATCTATATTTATTCAGTTTTTAAAATAATTACAGTAATATTATTGACTAATATGAAAATGTTCATCTGATTTATTTACAATGCAGTTTGTACAGTAATATTTTCTGTATTTTAGAAGAGATATTATATGAGAGACTTGCTTTGTTTACTAAATAAAGTGAATCTAATTGGATTTGCATTTTAAACTTAAAATAAAAGTTAAAAAGATATAATTTTTTATTTAATATATTAAGTTTAGTTATGATACTCCCAAAATAATTCCGCAGAAATCCGCAGATTTTGACCAAAATTCTCCGCAGAAATAGCAAAAAACGTCAGCAGATTCCGTCTGGCCCTAGTTATAACATGTATATTTAAATGCATTGCACTTGTATTATATTATTTTCTATTGACAATATACTGCTTAGCTTTATTTATGATGACTGAATACGTACTCAGTCATGTGATTAAGGTTTATTATTAAAAAACTAAACTATTAAAACAAATTGATAATGAAACAAACAATAACTTAATGTAAGCATACTTTTTTCTTCATGATTTATTGTTGTTCAGATCATTTTATCAAAATACTCCTACACTAAAATATTTGTAAGTTAAATATAAAACTTTTATAAGTCATTAAAATGTGATTTTTAAGAAAAAACTAAATGACTTTGTCAAATGTTGTCACAGCCTCAATATAAATGTATAAAAAGTGAAAAATCTGTCCTGTGTGTCCACATTTGGGAAACTTTCTGTGTTTCACTTTCTCAATTTGTTCTGTAATCTTCATCTTTTGATTCCCATGTAATTAGAGTGATTGTCCTTCTTTCCTGTATTGTTTTGAAACTGCGCATGTGTATATATTACTTCACCTATTAAGCAAAATGCGGTATTTTAAGTATTACATAGGAGTCAAAAGAGGCTGAGACAAGAAATCTTTTCAAAAACTTGACTCTCAGGTCAGTAAATATGACAAGAAATGTGCTCTCAAAAGACCCTTGTCATGTCCTGCAAAACACTTTGTGAGATGAGATGGAGTTTCAGTGACTGGCTGACTTCAGAGTCCACACACTGCGCTGAAGTGTGTGTGGATTGACAGCAAATTGAACACAGGCTCGTGTGATGCTGTTTTGGGTCACTGGATATCATGGGATATGTGGTCAGTAAATCTCACAGAGCGGAGACGAGCACACAGGGTGATGTAGATTGAGCGAGGGGTCTTTCAAGCGTTTCGCTTTGACAGACTGCTTTACAAGACATGCTCGTGGCCGGAGAGACTGTTTGGATGACGTTAATGTTTCATCTCCTGTTCACATCAGTGTTGAACGCTGATTGCAGTATGCTTCAGTTTACAAACTATAAACCTGATTTGCTAAATGGGATAAATTTGCATAGATTATTGTAGCGTAAAATTATGCAGGCTCTAAAGATTGCAAGATTGCAAAAATGTACTCGCATACATGATTAACGGCAGTTTTTGTTGCTGTTGTTGAAATGAACACTAGCGGTGCTTTCCATTCAGTAGGGCTCATCCGTATGTATAGAGGTGGAACCTCTGGATTGTTCTGCTTTAATAAGTGGATATATTGGTCACTTTGGTGAGCAACTAGAGGTATTTGGATATTGTTGTTTGGGCTGAACAATAAATAAAAGCCACAATCGAAAACCGCCACACACCAATCGTGGCTTAGCAACTGTAGCTACACGCAGGAGGCCTGTCAAGCTTTCGAGCGAGGGAAACAAACCAAAGCGTTGTGCATATGGATTGTGCAAATCTGATACCCGGTATCCTAAAAGTCTGGATATGGTGGTGGAATACCAGGGTGGATCAAGCTCTGTGAGGGGCGCTAAAGGAGCGGAGTTAAGTTGGTTTTGTTATGACACATTCAGAGATTGACGGCAATAACTCGCACAACTCTGACCATAAATAGATCTAAACTGCGTTTCCTAAAAAAATGCATAGCAGGTTATGTTTCCCAGCTGTTCTTTTCTTTTTTTTCTTCTCGATATTATGAGCACTGCTCTGTTTAAGCCCTCGCCATAGTAGTCATACAAATAGCAATCATATTTCCAGTTTCAAGCTACGAATATTTAATGGAAAATTATATACCACAGAACAAAATTAAGATGTGATCACAAAGTGAACACTTGCGATCAATATACTTCACCCGCAGCTGTTTTTCAGTAATTTATAACACTCATGTCCATGTCAGAGCTACAAATCACTGATTATTTTGTCGGTTGTTAAGAGATTTAGTCATACCTGGTTAGTGTCTCCTTTTATATTTTGTGTCTGATTAATATTTGCTGGTAGGGACAATTTGTTTGTTCACTTCTGCGATTTTATACTTTAATTTGCATTTCAATTGATTTATTTTGTCCACATAACTGCATATTAGATTAGAAACGGTATAAAACGCACACAAACATACTGACAGTTACAGGTACTGTAGATTGTTATAGGTCAATGATTCTAATATTCGGCACAAATCCATCAATTTACTGTTTCTGGCTGTTCTTTCTATGAATGAATTATGTAGAAGCACTGTACATGCGTGTTTCCTCGTCGGTTAATAAGGCTTTATTTCGTTGCACAGCAATTAATCTATCAGGCCTTTTGGCTAAAAAAGGGAAGTCACAGTTTAATTTGTTAGATTGTTATTAAATTTCACCGATCCTGCTTTGCATGAACTAAGCTGTTGAAGGGTCAGTGAATGAGGTGGCTAGGCTAACCTAGATTCAATTTTGATTAAGTTATTTTCTAATCGGTTGCCTATCATGTCGTAAGTGAATATACACCTGCTTGACAGGCGTAGCAACAGTAACTAAGGAGGGCGGGGCTTAGCGAAGGGTCAATTGTGTGCATTTCGTCACCTTGGAATTATAAGGTTCCATCTGCGTTCTGAATGATTTTGAGATATTGAGCTTCAAAGTTTTTGCATTCCATAGCAAACAGTATATGTGTAACATTTGCTTTTTATAACAATTTTTTTAGGGGTTTTCACCTTTAATGGACAGCACAGTAGAGAGTATTGACAGGAAAGCGTGGGGAGCTGAGAGAGGGGAAGGATCAGCATAGGACCACGAGGCAGGAGTCAAACTCGGGTCGCCGTGAGCACCGGAGTGCATGGGTCGACGCACTAACCACTACACCACTGGCGCCGACAACATTTGCTTTTTAAATAAAAAGTCTTAAAATGTAAACAACTCCTTAAAAAAACATCCCATAATGTAAATAAGTTGTCATTTAATAAGAAGGTCAATAACTCAATTTTGACAAAAATGTCTGATAGAACCTTATAATTCTGAGGTGACGATTTGTCTATAAAGCTGGTTGTATAATCAGCTGTAAATTCTATAACTTAATTTCGAGAGGATTGCATGCTATGATTGATTGCAGCTGGCCTCATGTCAACAACCATTGATAAACCAATCAGATGAATCCAAACCTACCACAATTAGCCCATTTGCAGTGTTGCCAAATGGGAGTGTTTCAAAGCTGCGATTCATCAGCGTTATCGCTCGAATGTCAGCTTATAGAAAAACCAGCTTATTTACGTGACTTTGAAATGCTCCAGTGTAGCTGTATCTGTGGTTACACTCTGTAAACAGCTGTGAGTTCGGTGAACTGATGACTTTTTTGGCAGTCATTTCTGTTGAGCATGTGAACACAATGGCAAATCAGCACTGTTTAAGAACGTGCTCCACAGCGCTTAATGTTCGTGGAAAATGGACATTTTTCAAATATCAGTACCGATTAGTATCGATTTCCAGTATCGTGACAACCCTAGTTTAGTGTGTAATTTGGGATGCAGTGATTGACTGGTATTTCCTGAGTTTCTTCTGGGAATATTTGGTTGTTCTGTGTGACTCTCGAGAGAGTGTCCTCTAGTCTTCTGGAGGTGATTTACTACTGATCACACCACCGCACTTTCCTCACAGGATGTGCAAGACGATCGTAGCTTTTACTAAATCGCAAATCCATTTATTGTTCAGCCATTTTTGCTGTTATAGGTTCTTGTGTGGTCTGAATCATAAAATTGTGCAAATTAGATACCAATAATTTTTTTTTTTAAAAGCTTTAATTAACTTACAACATAATTAAACATTTTCATGCTGATTATAACAGACAAGCAATATTCAATTACATGGATAAATTCACAGTAATAGTGGAGCATCTGAAAATTGTCTTAAATTAGCACTCAAATCAAGATTTCTATAATAAATCAACAGAAGCAGCGTAAGCGTTTTAAACGTGCATATTAGCTTCCAAACACGGATCGACAAATGGCGTCATATTATGCAAATATACGCATAAAGGATCAATATGACATCCCATATAACATTACAATGGTAAAAACATTATTGGTACACATATTGTCAGGAAATAAACTCTTTTTTTTTTTTGGCATGAACGTACACAGATTTGGCTTCTATTGTGTCACCAACTCGCATGTGATTTGTATAATGTGTGTACTCTTAAAGGAGAATTGGTAAAGTATCTGTCAAATGAAATAATCTAGTGGTTAATCATAAGAACTGCAAGGCTTTCCTGCATTATCCCTTTCCTTTTTGAAGGGTTTACCCTTTAGAAGCTTTAAAAGAATTAGGGCATAGGGATGATCACCTCCAAATTCAATGCTCGTCAATCCCTTTTCTCGCAATGTCTTCCATCATCAATCCATTGTCTCATAATGTCTGGTATAGTTCATAGACATTTGAACACATTTGTCTGGGTTTTAATGATGCCAGCTCTACAGAAATTTGAGATGGTCAAATGTAAATGTTGGTTTATTTTTTGGCTTTACTAGAGCGTTATTTATGTGTGTGTGTGCTGGTGTACTAGTGTGTTTTGTGCAATCTTATTTAGAGGGTACTTAACGGTAGTGTGCTCATCAACATACCAATTATTCCAATCACCCTCCTGGGGCAAATAGTGAGGGGTGGAAGCCTGATTTGCCACAGCAGGTCAAAGTACCACTTCATAGTCATGGATACAAAGGAACGAGGCAGTGCCACTTCAGGATCCTGATCAAATAGTGTGGAGCTTTATACAAAAAAAGGTCAGCTTTTGCACAATGCAACAGCAGTAGAATCCAGCACTGATAGAGCAGTAAGTCATACTAACATTTATTCATGGCAAACAGACTGTGTGCTGAAGAAGACTGTGCAGCTTTTATAGGGTCACAATAAATGTCCTTCAAGGATCCCGAGTAGCCAATACGTTTTTCATCTTTCCAAGTCTTTTTCCAAGTCCAAGGCTTTTCTTTCTTTTTTTTTTTTCTTGTGGGTTTTTTATTTTTGGCTGAAATTGAAAAAAAGGTGAACTAGGTCACACCGGACTGAAAAGATGTGCTCTGCTATGGAGGCAGAAGTTCAAACTTCAGGTTGAGACATGGGCAAACTTGCTTTGTCTCAAACAGAATGAGAAACAAGCCTTGTCTGAAAGGCATTTTCCCAGATGACTCTGTGAAAGGGAAACAGATTAGATGAGAAAATCAACAACTCAATTCACAAAGAAAAGAAAAAAAAAACAACAAACTTACAAAGATGACATTATATCATTTAGATTATAAACCTTTTTTCTACAGCAAATTCTACAGCAATTAATCAGTCAACCAACCAACCAACCATTCTACCAACCAACCGATCAAACATCCAACCAACCGTCCAACCTACTGACCTACCGACTGACCAACCCAACCAACCAACTGTCCAACCAACCCACCAACCAAACTGACCGACCTACCAACGTACCAACTGACCAAACCGACCGAACAAACCGACTGACCAACCAACCAAACTGACAGACGGACCTACTGACCAACCAATCAACCGACCGACCAACCAACCAAAACGACTGAGCAACGGACCAATCAACCGACCAACCCAACTAACCAACCGTCCAACCAACCCACCAATCAAACTGACAGACTGAACGACCGACCAATCAACCTACCAACCAACAAACCATCCAACCAACCAACCATACTGACCGACCGATCAACCTACCGGCCAACCAACTGACCAACCAACCTACCGACCAACCGTCCAACAAACCAACCAACACACCAACTGATCGACCAATCAACTTACCAACCCACCGACCAAACTGACCGGCCGACCAACCAATCAATCAACATACCGACCAATCAACTGACCAACCCACCGACCAAACTGACTGACCGACCAACCAATCAATCAACATACCGACCGACCCACTGACCAACCGACCTACCAACCCGACCAACCAATCCACATTAATCAAGTTGAGCACTGATCATTGAACATAAAAACTAGCTCAACCATTCCTGCTGACATGCAAGAGCAAATTTCATTGGCTGCTGCGAATGAAACATTCGAAAGCCCCAGAGAAGTTGACACATCCACAGTCTTAGAGCTCTTTAATCTGTTTTCATGTTTAGTAATTCAGTTATATTTTCAACTTTGGTACATTTTATTGTTGTAGCCAATGTTTTTGTCTTGTGTTGTACTGCATAATAAGCTGCCGCCTAATTCGGAAACTTTTCAATGGCATATCTGAAGGCCGTTCATGTCACAATTGCACCACAAAGGCTGTTTAAATTTAAAGTCCAACTCAAATGCGGCCTTGAAATTTGTCCTTCATTTTCCAACGGCAATAAAGGAAACAATAGATTGATCCTTTGCAGCCCAGACAATCCCAAGGAATGTTTTAGAGGACATACTGTATTGTGTTTGTTTACTCATATCTAATGATAAAAATGTTCATCTATTCATTATCCTTTGGCTTAGATGAAGGTCGCCACAGCGGAATGAACCGCCAACTATTCCAGCATGTGTTTTACACAGCGGATGCCCTGCCCATACACGCTCGCATTCTCACACACGCACGCACGCACGCACGCACACACACACACACACTCTCATACACTATGTCCAAATTAGTTCATCCAATTCACTTATAGCACATGTGTTTGGACTATGGGGGAAACCGGAGCACCCGGAGGAAACCCATGCCAAGACAGGGAGAACATGCAAACTCCACACTGAAATGCCAACTGGCCCAATCGGGACTCGAACCAGCTACCTTCTTGCTGTGAGGTGACAGTACTAACCACTGAGACTCCGTGCCACCGATAATGTTCAAAACACAAAGCAAAATCTATACTGTGTGGCTACAGTATGGAATAAACATGGTGGTGTGACCCATAACAATGAATGACATTGATTCTTGTAAACAAGCTTGAGCTTCCCTACACGAAAATGAAATCTTTTTATCGCATAAAGCAATCACATCTCTTCAGAAAACTCTTCAGTTCATACGTTTTGGGTGAATAGACTTTCAACAAAGGGACAAAAATCTCTTCATTTGCATTTTAAAGATGAACTTGTTGGGTTTAGAATGACGTGACGAGTAAATAATGTGAATTTTAACCCTTTAAGTACACTTGAGCGGTCTATATTCTCAAGTGCGTTTCAAAGTCTCAAAAAAAAAAGTCTCAAAGTTTAAAAATGTACTTTTAAAGTACACCACAAATGCACACTGCTTTATTTTCACCAGGGTTATTAGTCTACAGTAATTATGCTTATAAAGTTTCTTCTTTTTATGTTCAAACCTAATAAAAGGCGTTATATGCGTATACAATTTAAAGCCTGTCTATCTGACATGAATCGGACATACATTTGATTTTTACCCTCAAATAACACTCTTTGGCCTAATCCTAATTTTATTTTTTGTACCCCATCCCCTTGGTCATGAGATAGTTTGAAGGGGAAGGGCTTCAAAATTTACCCCTAAGAAATGGGACACCACTACAACCACACGATCATATGTCATCACAAGCTCTTACTTCATATGAAATCAGACGATGGCGACTGCTGCAGTTATTCCAGTTGCATTATTTTTTGGTATTTATCTTCAGGAAATCACTGAAGGCCACAATATCATGTAATCATAACGATATAATGTGGCAATAAGATCGTATCTTTACTGTGTGGTCTTTTTCATCTATGTAAACGCACAAAAACAGCATTACCGTTATACCAGACGCTGTAAAAAGCTAATTCCCAGCCACTAGACTGTTCTGATATGAGTATGTTGTGGGACTGCTATACAGGAGTTATTATTTTGCATCATAGATAGCGAAATTTAGCAGGGTTTTTTTTATTGTTGTTTTTTGTTTTAAATCATGATAAAATACAAATGCCATTATAAATATATTAAAATAAATGCTTGTTTGTAGTAAAAAAATTGTAATAATGACCAAAAATACTAATTGGTGCATCTCTTCCGTTTGCAGCCGTGCTGCTGTTGTAGCTGGTGTATTTTTGTACCCCTTGGTTTCAATTGTGGTCCAGAAAATTCTCAGTTTCAAGGGCTATCTAGCCCTTCCCCTTAGCCCTACGCCTTCAAGATAAACAGAATTGGGACACCACGACCCCTTCATGGGAATGCACAAATCGAGGATTAGGGGTAAGGGGAAGTGCTAAGGGGTAGAATTGGGATTGGGAATTGGGACGGCTCTAACTCTTGCAACGAGCAAGATTTGTCAATCAGGGGTGCATTTCCGAAAACCATTATTTGCTAACTAAGGTCGCAAGTTCCGTCGTTACAAACAAAGTTTGTTGATTTGCCATTTCCCAAATCCATCATTTCAACGAACATTTGCAAACTGCGCTACACTTGCAACTACACCTCTGGAGCTGCACTTAGAAGCAGAGTTCCTGGTTGTGTTCTATTCTCCGTTATTCCCCTATGCCCTATATATATGCCCTATTTAGAATGTTTCAACATTTAAACTTGGAATGGAATGATATATATATATTAGTCCTCTCTCTTAGATGTAATTTGCTTTCAAAGTGATTTTACAGATAAGTTTTAGCGATATTTCTATTGACAATTTCGTTCCCTTCGCAGTGCACATTGAAAACATTAAATGCCAACTCAACCGTGGCTCATAACAAAAGCTATAGGTTTCTTTTTATCTAAAAGATGGAATTTGTTATGTCTCCAAAGCTTGTAAAAACAAAAAAATCTAGCATACTTTAATGCTTTTAATTTATATAAAAAGTTATTTATTAAAAAAATGTATCACTATATGACATTGGCCTGTCGGTGGGAACATTTCTGCAGTGGTTTGCATGTGTCAAATTGTAAAAGTAGACTTTTACAATAAATAAAATAAAATAATGTTGATAATAATAATAATAATAAAAATGATAATAATAGTAATAATTATTATTAAGTAGGGTTTTTTCAATAAATAGCCTACTGTAAATTACAACCATTAACAATATATAAGATTTATATATGAGATTAAAAAATGTGTTAGCTAGTTCATGTTTTAGAATAGAATATGGAATATTCTCAATAATATTTGTAAAGAAAACATAGGGCCTGTATGTGCTGTTTACATATAGTTGTATGTGCTGTTTTACATATGAAAAGTGACTGCATGTTTTTACCAAAACTAATACTGGATTATTTTTTTCAAATACGTGCGTTTAAAACAATATAATCTGCACAAAAAACTATGTATGAGATTTTTTTTTAAATAACTTGTTCCCATTTAGAGCGTCATAATGGACATTTTACGTTATTGCTAATGTGGTTCAAACGACGGATCTGCAACAAAGCAACTACAGTTTTGGGAAACACTCATTAGATAGTTTTTTTTCCCAAAACATGCATCATATTATGATAGTTCAGCCGTGAGTTATGTCGTTGTTTGGGAAACGCACTCCAGTGCAGCACACACCTACGGCTTCCACGTCCCAGTGATTGGCATGGACCCAGCAGGATAATGCCCACCCATAATGTCGTAACAGGCGGGCAAACGAAAAGTCAAAATGAAGAAAACGGAAAGACTAATTGCAAAGTTAACAACTCGCCCACTCAGACGTCACCACTTGAGTTGTTAGAGAATTAATTAAACATTCCCTTCTACACCTGCCACAGTCTGTCTTCACAAGATCTGTTGACTCTTTAATTGTCCTAATATCCGAAGAAGCGTTAAAATGACGCACCACGTTCTTGCAACTCTAATGTAAAAGTTATTTATTTAAATCCAAGGTGGTGTTGTGTTTAACATGGGAGCTGTGTAAAAGAGTTGAACTTTAAACATTTTAAGTCTTAAAACGCTCAGAAGGAGTCTTCTCATTCCAGAAACCCACACTATAAATACTTAAGAGATAGCTATTGAATTATACTTGAACTTTAAGCAAGCGTTCGCTTTTCCATTGCATTGCTAATGGGAGTTCAGGATGTGACATGCGGTATTGATTTTACTCATTTATAAAAACACATTATGCACACCACATTATAGTTCCTCATCCCAAAATAAGCATGCATAAACATTCACAGACAATTCCACGGTCATGACATTTCTCTTCTTCTTATTGTTGCGGCACAAAGCAACAGCTCAAGGCAACTGTCAGGCATCCCACATAAATACAAAAATTGCAAAATGATAAAACAAATGTTTCAGGTCATGGCATTTCTACTGGCGCATCGCCGTAGCCTTCAGGATACTTTTAAACACACACAAACACACACACTTTTAAATATCCTGCTGCATACGAGTGTTCGAAAAGAGTGGTTGAAGTAATTGCGATTATACTGGTGTCACTTTAAATGGTTGCGCGCTAGGGGTGGGCGATATGACCTAAATTAATATCACTGTATTTTTCATCTGACGGTATAATATCATGGTATTACTTTCAATAGCAAAATAATATACATATCAAGGAAGAACGGACAAAAGAAAGTCTCACTTCTATCACTCTTTAAAAGTTTTGGTTTGGGTCATTGTAAATGCTCAGTCTCGTTATGAGCTGATCTTCATTTCTCTGTGTTGGTGGAATAAAGCAGGCAAGTCAGCCGCACCAATTTATGAGCAGACAGAGCAGGATTCTCATGATGACCACCGGCGCAATTCCGCTCTTTGTTATGAGCCGTAGTTTCAGTGTAAACTTAGTAAAGACGAGTTTCTTTGGCGATGATGTGTACAGTGTTAGATTTTATATTTAGCGGACATTTGCGCTGAACACGCGGTGAATGCAACGCATCGAGATTCGGGCACCTTCTCCGAAAACACTCGATTGATCTCAGCTGGCGGATCAACATTTACCTCATGTCATGATCGCTGTCATCTGCGCCATTATTATAACTTTAGGTGAGGTTTGCAAACCTGTGCACTTTTCACTCTTCAGCCGTTTGCATTTCCTGCAGTAACAAAAGCTCCCTGTTATCTGACAGCGGGAAGCGTTGAGTGACTGACAGCTAATATACCAATACCATTACCAATTCCAATACAGCGGCAGGGTAGAGCGATTCAGCAAGTTTTTAGAGAAAATCAAATCAGATTGCACTACAACCATTCAGACACACAAATGCTCTCAAATATATTATGAGGGCGCATAGATTAAATTTCGGGCGCTCATGTGACCAAAATGGTTGCAATTTCGAGCCCTGTAGTATAAGGACAGGTATTTAGACCACAACTGAACGTTTGAAGAAAATTGAATGCCTTATTATTTAGAATTAGCTATTATTGATGTAAATGCAGCCGTTCAAGGCGCATAATTGATTTATTACGGTATTGACGGTATTAGAAAATCCATGTCGTGGCGCAATGTCACACCGGGGATGACACCGGTGTACCGCCCACCCCTATTGCGCGCATTGGCTTGCAGACTAATTAGCCTTGATGCTTTAATATGGAATCGAGCTGACAGCATCCTGATATATAACCTTTCATTACAGGTTCCAATGAAAGACGGAGACTATCTTTGTTGTGACCTTGATTCTGCTCACAGACTCCGAATCGTCCGCATGTTTACACAAATGCTCTAACGTGTCAAATCGGGTTTGGCGTAGCTTGTGTATTTTTATCCCTTTTATTCCACAGTAAACGTCTTCGCTTGTCTGAAGGATTTTGTGTATAGGGTGTGAAGTCTGATGCGAATCTCAAGGTCTGTGTGGTCAGTGTGTCCTTGTGCGTGAGAGAGGACAGCTCAACTCCTCTTCTCAGGTATTGATTACCCTCCTCTGACCTACAGTAAAAGATGTTCACCGACTTCACGAAAGGGGTTTTAGAGAGAGACAGCATTATTATTCTTCATTGGGTGAAGGTGAGGATAAGCGAGGGTTAGCATGAGGATTTGTCTTAAAACTAAGCACACTAACTGTTGTCTGAATCGATGTCTATCAAAGCATTAGAGGTTGCATATTGTGTTTTTCATTCCTGTTTTGCTAAGTATCAGAGTGAAACAGGTTCTCAGATATAAACAAATTATGATGAGGGCGTGGCAATGGAGGTGGTCTTCCAATCACAGCTTTTAACAGAAGAATGGTGATACAGGCAGGGTCAAAACGGGAGCAAAAATAATGTCCAGGGTAATCCATATATCAGGCAAAGGTTGGGAGTATACAATCATACAATGTAGAAGCAGTCCAGGATCAAAATCAAACAAGGTAAACATATAGAACAAAGAAATAGTACACTGTAAAACCCAACAGTCAATCTTATCAAATGAAATGAGTGTAGTTAACTCAAAATTGACTGAAAGTTAATTCTACTCAATTGAAAAGAGTTTTGAACTCAGTGTTGAAGGTAATGAGTTAGTTATACCTCATTACTTTAACTTTAATGGAGTAAGTTTACAGTACTCATGTAGATTTATTTGTAACTCAAATGGTTTGTAGCAATCGGTTTCCTCAAATGGTTTGAGTTGCCTTAACTTATTGGGGTTTTACAGTAGTCAGTTGCTTCGAGTTCACTTCATTTAGTTGGGTTTTACTCTGCTCAAGTTGCTTCATTTACTCAAGTGGATTAGGTTCACAGTACTCGTTAGCATTAATTATTGAACCTAAATGGTTTGTTGCAATCGGTTTCCTCAAACGGTTTAAGTTGCCTTAACTTATTGGGTTTTACAGTAGTCAGTTGGTTTGAGTTCTCTTCATTTATTGGGTTTTACGGTGCTCAAATTGCTTCATTTACTCAAGTAGATTAAGTTCACAGTACTCGTTAGGATTAATTATTGAACTTAAATGGTTTGTTGCAATCGGTTTCCTCAAACGGGTTGAGTTGCCTTAACTTATTGGGGTTTTACAGTAGTCAGTTGGTTTGAGTTCTCTTCATTTATTGGGTTTTACGGTGCTCAAATTGCTTCATTTACTCAAGTAGATTAAGTTCACAGTACTTGTTAGGATTAATTATTGAACTTAAATGGTTTGTTGCAATCGGTTTCCTCAAATGTTTTGAGTTTCCCTAACTTTTTGGGTTTTACAGTGTAGTTAAAGGTGGTGCTTATACTGTATGTTAGTAAGTAATGCAAGTGTCTGGATCATGAGTGTTACAAACCCCTGATGTTAGTCTAGGGGGAATGCGGGGTTTGACTTTTAAAGTACAATTTAAAGACTTTTTTTATCTATACAGTAAATGAAGTGCAAAAGACAAGCAAAGCAAATATAGCAAAAACTGTGACATTTATAAATATAAAAGTGAACAAAAAACAATGAATCAAAGATAAGGGAAAAAAGGGAAGGCAAAATTATACTATTTACAATATGAACTATATAATTGGGACAAACACAAAAAAATGGGGGGAAACAAGAGATCTGGCAGAAAGGACGTAGGCAGCACAAAAAAAAGAACAAAACCCAAACAATGTCTAACTCCCCAGAAACATCTAATTAACTAAATAAATAACTAAATGGTATGCAGGGGCGCCACTGGCCGCCACGGGCCCTCTGACAACCTTTCATGAAAGAAAGTGAAGAGGGTGTCACGGACGAAAGTAAAGAGGTTGGGGTAGGTGTGGGGGGGGTGTCATTGTGGGCAAAAGTGAGGGGGGGGGGGTCGTGGGCCCTTAACAACGTCTCTGGGGGCCCCTAAAATGCGTGGGAATCGTTGTAACTCCCTTTTTTTATTCTCATTACAGTAAAAAAACAAGCAAAAAGTATATATTACTATATTATATAATACACACACCAGCCATTTTCTTCGGTACAATTTACTAATACCTGGTGTAGCTCATCCGCCTCAAGGTTGGACGTGTTGTGTGTTCAGAGATGCTCTTCTGCAGACCTCTGTTGTAACGAGTGCTTATTTGAGTTACTGTTGCCTTCCTATCAACTTGAACCAGTCTGGCCATTCTCCTCTGACATCAACAAGACATTTGCGCCCACAGATCTGCCGCTCACTGGATATTTTCTCTTTTTCAGACCATTCTCAGTAAACCCTAGAGATGGTTGTGCGTAAAAATCCTAGTAGATCAGCAGTTTCTGAAATACTCAGACCAGCCCGTCTGGCACCAACAACCATGCCATGTTCACAGTCACTTAAATCACCATTCTGATGCTCAGTTTAAACAGCAGCAGATCGTCTTGACCACGTCCACATGCCTAAATGCATCGAGTCACTGCCATGTGATTGGCTGATTAGCAATTTGCGTAAATGAGCAATTGGATAGGTGTACCTAATAAAGTGGCCGGTGAGATTATATACTATAACATTTTTTCCCTTATGCTGTCATTTTGCTGAGTCTCATAATCAGATTTAATTTTTATCATAATTTAATTCTTTTATTTATTTGTATAAATTGTTTTTGAATTCTTGATTATTGAATTAAATCTGCACTGAATTTGCCTTCTTGAGGATAACATTTTCTTTTAACCTTTGTTCGTTGTGTTATTTGTATTTTATAGGAATAATGAGGAGAAGATGAGAACTGATTAGGAGCAGGAGGTCGGATGAGAAAACGACACTCGCCAGACTCAACTCTTACCACTAACCCGCAACTCCAACAGCATCCCAGCAGGAGAGACAGGAGGAATACACAACGAATGCCAAACACAGGTCAGAAAAATTACTTTTTCTGCAGGCAAATGACATGACTCATGCAAGACAGAAAATAAATATCCATCTCACATTCTGAAAGAAGCCAAACACGACTGCTGTGACTCTTTATTATTTTTTTAAAGAGAAACTTGCATGTGGGCATCAAAACTTGTGGGAAATATAAACAAATGATTACTCTTCACTTGATTTATGCTAACAGTCTGAAACAGCACTTACAGACACCCACAGTCCATTTACTGACCAGCTGATGCATATTGCAGGCAAAAATCACCACTTCTAGTCCGGCTGGCTGGATTTAAGCACTTTGTGAGAATAAGATACGTTTTGTTTTGAGGGATTTAACAGGAAGTTATCCAGATCAGTACATTTGTTTTCTGATTTATGTAAAATTCTAATAAAGTTTAAACAGTATATTCCCATTTTTTGTGCGGTTTTGCACACTACTTAAGTTGCATTGGAAACACTCTACAATAAGGTTCCACTTGGAAATGCTAGTATATGCATTTACTAACACAAATAATTAATGAACTACACAATCATTACAGTATTTATTCATCTTTCTTAACATTAGTTTATTAAAATCAGTCTGTCATTGTTAGACCTTGGTAACTCACAGTGCATTAACTAATGCGAACAAGCACAACTTTGGATTTTAAGGATCTTTGTGTGCACAAGTTCGATATTTCCAGTAGAGTTTGACACACTTGCGTTCGACACACTTGCATTTTTTTAGGTGCACCTAGTTGAAAACATCTGCACTGCGAGTCATGTGACTAGAACTAACCAGCCAACTCTATATTTTGTATGGAACCTCAGTGCTTCCCACATTTTGTTAACTAAAAGTTGCATTGCGACTACATGACAATTAATTCTTATTAATTTTGAGTATTAGTTGACTGTCTGCTTAATATCGGTTGATACTGTTCAATCAACAGACATTTAACTGGCTATAAGAAACTTTGCAAGTACAACTTACAGCAACCCTAACCCCAACCTAACAGTCTATTTATAATCTAATGAGAATTAGCTGGCTTGTAGATGAAATGTAACTTAATTCAACATAATGCATTAAAGATACCATCAAAATGAAGTGATACCTTATTTTACCTCACAGCGCATTATGTTCTGCATCCTGATTGGCTGTAGACCATTGTCAATCAATCTCCTCCGTGTCTTTAGCTTTGTGGATCAGTGACTGCAGGATAAAGCACATTACGCTGGATGCCAACATTATCCGCACACAAGCTAAATAGCTTTATGAACCTTTTCTTGACGGCAATGAATGTTTGCGCCTCAGCAGGTTTTGATACTAATCCTGGATACTAATCCTTATTTTTCTGCAAAAGTTTGAACTTCGAGAGTGTTTAAACGAGAGATAAGTGTGAAAATATTAACTTCTGTCTGAGAAAAGTGTGTAAAGTGTGTAGTGAAGGTTTTACAGCCTTAAAACATCTATAATAGTTATCTATAATAAAAATAAAGCGGACTACTTCATGGATTTCACCTATTGCGGATTATATTTTAGAACAAAACTCCCGAGATTAAAAAGGGACCACTGTATTTCTAAAAAACAAGGCAATATTTTTTACTAGAATATTTTTGTCTAGAAAATGTTTCTTGATTTAAGAATTTGTCGATATTTATTAGAAACGAGACAAAAACTCTTAGTAAGAAAATATTTTTTGCAGTGTATCAGAGCTGCAGCAACAGTTAGTTTGTCATCCGCTAAGAAATCGTTTCTTGGTTGCCTTCATGCGAGCGCAAACCTTTTGTTAAAAATAGTGAAGGAAGTGACTAGCCTGCACTTTACACACACTTTTACACATGATATGTGGATGGCCCCTAATAATGCATTCAAATGTGGATCTATGATTTATGAGTGCTACAAGTATTGCTTATTCCCTATCATGAGTGCCGGTTATTGTGATTTATTTTATTTAAGACTGACCTAATGACTAAAAACCAAATAGATCGCATTAAATGTCACTACACTTTTAAGTGGGTAACTTTTCAATTGCTTAAATCAGTTAAAATGCAACTTTATTGGTGATTTTGTCAGTTTTTGAACTGAATAATTGATATATTTTCTTTTGTGTTGGGCTGCTTCACTCACAATGGGACGTCATTGTTCCAGAATCCCACACATCAAGCATCAGATAGATGCATATAAGCTGTACTTTTAATCCATCGGGCAGCAGTGTTCGCATCACTCCAGTTTGAGTGACAATATCAACCTCAAAAAGAGTCTGCAAAGGCGCACACACAGACGAGGAGCGTCTCAATATGACCCTCTCGCTTTTCACTCAATCCCTTTTGCTTTCTTCTCATTCGCTTTCTCTCAGGAGATCAGAGAGTTCTTTTGCTGTATTGAATTTTTTGCCGCTCTCTCCTCACCTTTAGTATTGGCCTCAGTTCATTGTGGACTGAATGAGCCACCAGGTGAGACTTTGATAGTGTCTCTTGTGAGATATTGGATTTTCTTCCAAGAAAACTGCATTTTGTCATTGTAAAAAAGTACAATAAAACCTGATTCTGTGCGTGTTTGTTATTTGGGAGTAAGCAAGTCTTTATAGAAAGCTGAATGGTGAGCTCTTTTAAAGATGTGTTCAGGAATATTTTTTCAGAGATTCCTTTTTTACACTGAAAAACATAAATTAAATATATAAAAGTGTTGCAGGATTTACCCCTGAACAATTTTCCCTTCAAATAAGTAAATATCCCCCCTCCAAACACCAAAAAAAAAAAAAAAACACAGTCAAAAATAGTTTTTATTTGTTACACTTCAGTTTGCAGGTTGAGGAGTAACTCGTGATATTACAGCGTATTGACTCAACTCCAGTTTAGATTTCAGCACTTTTACCTTTTGTGCTCTGTAAAGGGGAAAATGTACGCTTGGATGGAATGTGAGCAGCCCCCGCTTTAGTCTGTGCCGCGCTATTGATGAGATTTCAGGTCAGGCTGACAAATCCATTTCACCAAAGGTCAAAATGGCAAATATAGTTCAGATAGGGGCAACGCAGATGGAAAGCAGACTTTTTATTCTCCGAATTCAAACTTGGCAGACCTTGTGTCGAGTCTGGGTGTGTTACTGCCTCAATGCAGCACAATAAAGTCCTTTTAGAAAATGTAAATGAAGATGCGAGTGTACTTTAGAAACTGGGCTGTCAATTAAAACTTTAAATCGTGATGAAGCACATACAGCTTTGGCCTTGTTCATTTGCTTTATACAGTAAACTAAAGGGTGGTTGTCAGAACTTTTTTTCAAGGTAAATTACGGTGTCTATTTTATTATGTAAATATAAGTAACACGTCACCATTTTTCTCACAAAACATATTTCTGAAGGTGTGGTTGATTTGAAGTGTTCACTAGATCTCCATAACAATGAAAGTAATTCAAATATACAAAGAAAACGCATCTAATTAGTTTAGAAATTAAGTTAAGTGTAATACAATGAAATGACAAAGGGAAAAACGTATTGAAAACATGAAAGTAGTGAGGTGTAAAAAGGCATGGAAAGCCCAGACAGCAGCTGAATTTTGCTGTCAGTGTAAATTAATTCCAGCTGCTTCAGTTTTAACACCTACATTACCAGATGATGAGGATACATTTATATTTAGCCATTTAACTTATTATTTATTGATTTTTTTTGAAAGAGAGACAAGTGTTTGTACAGGTGGTTTGTCAAGCCCACTAACTTTCGTAAATACCCTTGTATTTTGTCTTTATTTGCTTTATACCGTAAACTGAAGGATGGTTATAAGAAAACTGTATTTTCTGCTAACTTTTTTCAAGGTAAATAAAAGTGTCCATATCACGTTGTGCTATATAAACAGTCAGTAAACATCACCATTTTTCTCAGAAAACATATTTCAAAAGGTGCTTTTGATTTGAAATGTTCACCAGATCTTCGTTTCAACGAAAGTAATCCATATATACAAAGAAAACGAATCTAATTCATTTAGATATTAAGTTATGTGTAATACAATGACATGACACAGGGGAAAAGTATTGAACACATGATGACAGTGAGATGTAAACAGGCATGGAAAGCTCAGACAGCAGCTGAAATCTGCTAAAATTAATATCAGCTGCGTCAGTTTTAACACCTACAATACCAGATGATGAAGATACATTTGCATTTAGTCATTTAACTTTAATTTTTTTTTAGGGAGAAGAGTGTTTGTACAGGTGGTTTGTCAAGCTCACGAACTTTCATAAATACCTTTTGTGTTTTGTCTTTATTTGCTTTATACAGTAAACTGAAGGCTAATTATCAGAAAACTGTATTTTCTGCTAACCTTTTTCAAGGTAAATAAAAGTGTCCATATTATCATGTTGTGCTATATAAACAGTTAGTAAAATAAGTGTTGTAACGCGTCACCATTTTTCTCAGAAAACATATTTCTAAAGGTGCTGTTGATTTGAAATGTTCACCAGATCTTCGTTTCAACTAAAGTAATCCACATATACAAAGAAAACGAATCTTATTCATTTAGATATTAAGTTATGTGTAATACAATGACATGACACAGGGGAAAAGTATTGAACACATGAAGACAGTGAGATGTAAACAGGCATGGAAAGCTCAGACAGCAGCTGAAATCTGCTAAAATTAATATCAGCTGCGTCAGTTTTAACACCTACAATACCAGATGATGAAGATACATTTACATTTAGTCATTTAACTTTTATTTTTTTTTAGAGAGAAGAGTGTTTGTACAGGTG
The DNA here is from genome assembly GCF_903798145.1 of Danio aesculapii. Taxonomy (NCBI): domain Eukaryota; kingdom Metazoa; phylum Chordata; class Actinopteri; order Cypriniformes; family Danionidae; genus Danio; species Danio aesculapii. The sequence continues at coordinate 19,477,621 of NC_079452.1, forward strand.
GTTTGTCAAGCTCACGAACTTTCATAAGTGCTTTTGTGTGTTGTCTTTATTTGCTTTATACAGTAAACTGAAGGCTGGTTATCAGAAAACTGTATTTTCTGCTAACTTTTTTCAAGGTAAATAAAAGTGTCCATATTATCATGTAGACCACTATATAAACAGTGGGTAAAATAAGTATTGAACACGTCACCATTTTTCTTAGAAAACATATTTGCGCCTGTCTTGCGTATAGCCATGCATTTATACTTCTGCATGCTGTTTGTGTTGCTCTGCAATAACACATCCGAAATGCTTGCTGGCAGCAGGTTTTATGTTCCTCGACGTGTTTCTTTTGTTGCTCTTTTGTTTTTTCTGAACGCTACCTAGATGTACTAGTAGCAAAAACTAGCTTATTCTGATATGGGAACCGGTGGACGTGCAACAACTTTAATCATAAGGTAAACCCAAAACAACAGTTTCCATCTGGAGCTCCTCTATGGGACTCGACACTTGTTAACACTTGTTTAATTGAGATGTGGCTCTCAGCACCACTCACACTCATCACCGCTACCAAGCCGACCAATCACAGAGCTTGCGCTATCTGTCATTGCGACGTATAGTTACATTTTTTTAAAAGGTGCGCATCAGCATCGGCGACAGCATCATGTTTTGAGGTTGTTGTGTAGCATGGTGGTGGGGAGAAAAGAGGGAGTCCTAGTTTTGCTCACAGGGGTTCAGGTGATTGCAAAGAGTTGGGTTTTGCTGTCGTTTGAATGATATGAGTGAATCAGCAGTCCATATAGGAATGGGAAGATCATTCCACCAGTGAGGAACATTGAATGAAAAGGTTTAAGTAATACTAATATGAAAAAAAATAAGTAAAAAAAGGTATTCTATTTGAGTTAATTTTTTAAAATGTAACATGAGTTACTTTTTAGATTAATTGATATGCTTTTAAATAATGTTTGCTGAATTAAAAGTTGTGCAATCACATTGAATCACTCCTCACAGGAACAGACAGAAACCAAGAGGGCAGAGCCTTACATTGCTGCGATTGGAAATATTCTCTTTATTTTGAACACATGGAAGAAAAGGGGATTGTCTCAATGGGCAGTGATTTTACTGAACTAATAAGACAAAAATACAAAAATAGCAAACACATTGCTTTCACAAAAACTTTCATGAATCTGTATATGGCGTGTATAATGTCAGCAAGTTCTCAGAAGGTAAAATTATCCTATTATTTATTTTTTTATTAGTTTTCTTCATTTAAAGGAAATTGAAGGTGTAGATTATACAGTGGGTCATTAAATGCAGAGCTCCTCTCTCTCTCTCTCTCTCTCTCTCTCTCTTTATATCATTAAATGCAGAGCTCCCCTCTCTCTCTCTCTCTCTCTCTCTCTCTTTATATCATTAAATGCAGAGCTCCTCTCTCTCTCTCTCTCTCTCTCGCTTTATATATATATATATATATATATATATATATATATATATATATATATATATATATATATATATATATATATATATATATATATATATATATATATATATATACAACACCTGCAAGTTCTGAAAGAGCTCAAGCCTCATGCAGGTATAAAAAAGTAACTCATAAGTAATGTAATGCATTACTTTCCATAGAAAGTAACTACGTAATGCAACCAGTTACTTTTTTTAGGGAGTAACTCTATTGTAATGCATTACTTTCAAAAGTATCTTTCTCCAACACTGGTCGTTAAGCTGTCATAACCAAACCAGTCTTTTATACAAAGTGTTGAATACGTTTGAGAATTTCGGTACGATCTTCTTGTCATTACATTGTTATTATGCAAAACATTTATTTTCTTTTTGTATTTTACTTGAATGTTTGGAATGTTTTATGAAATGTTTTGACATTGAGTTCAGGCTGTATTTCACACAGAATAGAGCTGGTGTTTTAAAGCTGAACTTATACTGGAATAAATACTCTGTCATCTCTTATGTATTGGTTGTCTTTGCATTAGCACTATTTACACTGTTTCTTGCTTTATACATTGGACCGCAGTTTTTCTGGATTTTTGTGAGTTAATAGACTGCAGAATAAAACTGTTTCAGAATAAACCAGCGTGTACACACAATTTGGCATGAATTTAAGTGAAACCTTCATTCTGTAGTGAAACTGACATTAACAAGTGGACTTTGACAGTACAAAACAATCCGAGAGTCAAATTTGTAAGCAAATATGGTTGGCGATCCTGACCACCGACTGTGTGAGTGCAGCAAAAGACTGATAGGAATATTTTTGCAGACATCAAAATAAGAAGTTGTCCATTTTATTAGACAAAAGGAATGAGATATTGAGTTTTTACACCCATTGCTCAACCTTTCATTACTTTGCCAGTTCCACCATGTGCAATGGTGCGTATACTGATAAAATTCGCTCAAGCTTCAGCTTTTGGCAGACTAAAAAAAAGGTTGTCTTGCAGCAGGCAATTTCCTTGTATTTTGTATTCTTGTAGGCTTCCTTTTTTATTTTAAGAACACCATCAGTCCCCTGCTGATGAAAAGCAGCTCCTCAGCGTGGTGCTTCAATGCCTCCCTGCAGCAAAACTTCATTATAGGTACGATTTTAGATTTGTTCCTCGCATATCACTTTGAAATTTAGCTCAAAAGCTCCATTCCGGTCTCAAATGACCACAAATATCTTCTCCCGCGATTGACTTCCAAGCGTTTTCGGAAAACTCCAGACGTGTTTTCTTAGTTCTTTCTTTCTGAGTAATGGCCTCATTTGTGTCACCCTCCCATGTGGCTCCTCTCACAAGTCTCCTTGTTTGTGCTCGCTGGGAGTTTTGAGGGATGACCTTGTCTAGTCAATCTGGCTGGTTTGATGCGGCTTCCACTTGCCGATAATTGAAACGATATTGTGCAGTGAGATATCCAAACATTTACTTTCCCTTGATTTATGAATCTACTGAGCTCTGTTTTGAAACGCTTAACAGAGGATACAAGTTAAAGGTTCAAGTTCAAGGTCTATCTTTGAGTTGAACTCTGAAATGGATCCATTAAAAAGAATCGTCTCAAAAGAGTGATTTGTTTACTAATCCAGTTCTTCAGTTCGACTCAATGACTTAGTGAAATATTGAGTCAAATGGTTCAATGGAGTAGGAAATTATCAGCGGATAATGATTTTGAGTTCAGACTCTTCCTGGAATAGAGCAGTTGTATGGACTATTTTCATAGGGTTGCGTCTCAATCAGCACCCGAGCTCCTGAGGTCATGTGGACACATTTGGGCACTGGTAAGGACAGTATTGAACTTGTTCACTGCACATTGGGACACACTGAGTGTGACATGAGAACTCCTTCATTCTTTCATTCATTCATTTTCATTTGACTTCGTCCCTTATTCATCAGGGGATCGCCACAGCGGAATGAACAGCCAACTTATCCAGCAAATGTTTTACACCGCTAATGCCCTTCCAGCTGCAACTCAGTAATGT